>NW_004955410.1:93455-126475 GCF_000276665.1 Chinchilla lanigera
GGAGAATTCTTGTCCCCTCCAGCCGTTTTACCTAGTGCCCGAGGCTCTCATCCTTCCTCTCTAGACAGCCGCGTACTCCTCCCGATGGTCCAGAGTGGCCTGCCATGCGTCGTGGCATACGGGAGTGTGCCACTCAGCACGAGGACAGTGGCTCAGGCTCCACACCCACTCCGCACAGGGCGAGGTGGAGAGGACCAGGTGCCAGCTGCACACCCGGGTGGCTGCAGCTCGGCCTCTTGCAGGAGGAGCGCTTGTGTTGCTGTTTGTGCTGGCGGGAGGCGCTGCCCGGGGCTTTCAGCACTGGAAGCATACACTGCCTTTGCTCTGCAAGGAGATGCTTCCTCCGCTTCCAAGGCCTTGTATTGCACCAGCATCTTTGAAAGATTTGAGGAAAGGACGTGCAGGGTCTCCCTCACTGGAGAACGGTTGCCAGCCTCGGTTTACTCAGTCTCCTGTGGATTGGCTGAGCTGGTGATTTCAGCCTGTAAGGCGGCTGTCTGAAAGGAAAGGGTGTCGCAGTGCCAGGAGGACCTGCGGGAGACAGCGACCCCTCGGCTGGACGGCTCGGGACAGCAGGTGGAGTGTGTCCTGCCCTTGTGGCCCCTTTCCTGAAGCACGGGGCCGGGCACTGCCAGCTGGGGGATCCTCGGAAACATCACAGAGAGGGAGGGGCAGCCAGAGCCGCGCCCCCAGGAGAGTTCACATTCCATGTTCTGTTTTCCTTAGCAGCTTCGGTCAGCGTGGGTTTTGTTTTTTGCTTCTTAAAATGAAAATTTGAACTATTACAGAAAAGTTGGGAGAACTGTGCGGTGGTAAAGTCATTAGCCCAGCGCCTGCATGTTATTGTGCTTCCTTTGTTGTGTATCTGTCTGTCCCCACCCTTTCAGCAGTCTTTTTTTCTGGTGTGTTTCAAAGTAAGTTAGAGCCGCAATGCATTTCACCCCTGAGCACCTCAAGATATGCATCTTCTTAAGGTTTTTCTTAAAGGTGAAATGCACACACCACCAGACTGTATAGATTTGGCCAGTTTTGGAAATGCATCTGCCTGCGTGGCTCCAGGTCCTATCAGGTGCCTGAGCCGGCGTCCTTTGGTGTAAGTCCATTGCTTGCCTCCAGAAGGAGACTGCGTATTGATCTTGTGAACTGCAGATCCACTTTGTCTGTTTTAGAGTATCATGTTGTTACAGTCATGTAGGTAGTAGTGGGTGTAATTTTTCTTTCACCCTGAACGGTGTTTGTGAGATCAGCTACCTCATTATGCTGATCAGTAACAGATTCCTTTTTGTTCAGAAGCAGTATTTCATTGCCTGGATATACTACCAGAATTCGATAATTTGTTCTGTTAATGGAATCTGTGGTATTTCTACTGTTGCCTGAGTAAAGAGTCTGTGAATTTCATTGTATAAGTCTTACTGTGTGTTCCAGTTTAGAAAGTTTATTATGCATGATTTCAAAGAGCAAAAATATGGTGAGTTTAATTGCCCTGTCACGTAGAACTAGCTTTATCTAATTTTGTTGACTTTTCCCACATATTCAAAATATCTTCAATTGATTTTTGTTGTTTCTTTTGTTTAGTCCATAAGATTTCTGAGTCACATGAGATGACAGGCGGGGATACTCACCACTATACTAACGAGGACGGTAGTCACATTAGATGAATTGTTAGATGGGGAACATATGAAATTAGAATAGTGGGGGAAGGAAGACACGTCACAACACGCCAAGACACACACACACACACACACACACACACACACACACACACCCCCAGAGTGGTGAGACCCACAAGAGGGAAACCTGGACACGGGAGGGGAGTGCGGTCTGGCAGGAAGCAGCAGGTGAGGAGGCCCTCCCGGAACAATCTGGCTGGACAATGGGGCTCTGAACATTTGTCCCATGTGGCACCTTAGCCTATGTATGCATACTGAGACCGAGGGCAGCTCACATATTTGTCCCAGAGGGCTGTCGAGGGATCAGAAGTCACCATCTTTAAGTTCCACTTGAGTGTTTGTCCTTCTATCCTGTGATATTTCATGTCATTCCATAAGCAGTGATTGACAGCCACGGGCTAGTGTGTGAGTCCTGTTTTGGAATTAAGAAATGAAGAGTGGTTCCTCCCACTGGGAAGTCCCTGTCCATTGGTAGCACTGCCTTGCTAATTATGCTCAACCCCCCTGCCCACCTCAGCACCAGGAGCAAAATCAGAGCCCCCATGGTCCCAACGTGACTCTGACTGGATGAAGGGTTTTCAGTGTTGCATGTTAAATGTGACTTTGAGGAGACAGGCGGGTGTCCGTTTCCTTCCCTCAGAACATGTTGAATCAGATCTAAAATCTCACATTTCGCTTCTGTTGCATGCCTGACGCCCTTAAGCACTTCCTTTCATATGCCATTTGCACCAGGAGAGCAGATGTTTTGTGATGCCCATTTTCCCAGCCCTGCAGTCTCCTCCTGTTCTGTAGTGCTGCTTGTGCTCCGTGATATGTGAGTCTTCCGTGGTGGCTCCCGAGCTGGTTACAGCTGAAAGCACGTGACTCGGGCAGGTTCTTGTAGAGCCGTCCTGGGAGCACTGAGGACACAGCGGCTGTCGGCAGCAGCAGGGCGGCTTCCTGCTATTGATATTATGTCATTTTTCCCATTAAAGAGAAATAATTTAGTTAATGGGTTGTATTTTAAATGTGTCCTATAATAGCAGAAATGGTACGTTTTAAATAAAACTTGGATGCATGATCTGAGGCAACTTCTAGTATTCTGAGCAGGCATGGACTCAAGGACTTTCCTGAAACGGTCAGCGTCACTGGTGCCCTCGTGTCACACTGGTGTTCTCTCCCTTCTTTCTGCTGTCCTTTCTCTCATCTTTCAGCGTGTGCCATCTCTAGGTTACTTAGTTTCTGTCAGTTCTGGGTGCCCACAGTCAGCATGGCAAGGTCGCTGGGTTTGCACCAAGGTCGGTGTGCCCTGGGAGGGGCACAGAGGTTTCTTTGCAGGCATCGTGTGGCATCTTTTCCTATCTGTTGCGATGATGTCTTTGCTTTATTCTGGATTTGCCTGTCTTATCTCTTGGACATCAAAGTGCCCTTCAGGGTAGGCATGCTGCTTGTTTTATATCTGCCACCTTACTTGAGTAAATGTAGAATCTTAATGACAAATGGCAGATACATAGATTAAAATGAACTTTCTTTCTGGACCATTGGGATCCTAAAATATTATTGGAATCCTAGTGTGTTGATTTTGTGTTTAATTTTTTTTTCTTTAGGAAAAAGAAGAACATTTTGAATCTGTTCAGCTGAAATCCTCACGATCCCCCAATATATGAAGCGTTCGTGCTGTGGGCTTCAGAGGAGTGGCCTGAGAAACGCGCTCCCCACTGTGCAGGACTGTAGTGAGGGCCTGTCCTCCTGGGGGCTGGGCCTCCCCAGGGGCGCCATGCTGCCAAGGGGAAGGAGGAGGATGTTTGATTGCCTTACCACGCGCTCCAGGACCTTCCAAACTGAGGAATGCAAACAGACTGGGTCTCAACTGCAGATAAGCTTCGCTCAGGAAGAGATTTGCTGTCCACATGCGTGACCGGCACCACGCAGGGCCCTGGCGCTGGGGTGCATGCGTGGGACCAGCGGGCGGCCTTCCCCTTTCTCCTGTCTGGGCAGTGAGTGTGCCCTGCAGTGCGGAGGCGAGCATATGCCTGTGATCTCATTTATGTCTTGTCTTTGTTTATATTTTGGAAAAGATTGGAAAAATTTTCTAAGGTATAATTATTTTTCCCATTATTTATTTTCCCAACAGACCTTAAATCATCTTTTCTATTAAAAATGGTGAGTGATGAAAGACAATAAACTTTTCATTTTTGTAGGGTATTTTCTCTTGATTTCAGAAACTTATCAGTAATATTTTAGGGGGAATTAGTGTGTTCTTGGGTTATTTACTTCTAACTGCCTTTGAAACTCTGTCCTTGCTGGAACTGGTCAGAAGAGTTTGACCAAAAGCTTGAAGGAATCTTAAAAAAACTTAAAAGGCAGTGAGAAGCCTTGACTTACATTAGTGCGTGGAAGGTGGGGGCTCGGCACAGCGGGCTGTGGAGACTGAAGCAGGAGAGCCTGCATGTCCCGTCAGTTGCACAGCCTTGAGGAACGGTGTGGGCGCTGTCCGTACGCACGGACGCCTGTGCGGGTGTTGGGGTGACTTTGGGTCTGCAGAGAATGAGTGTGAAGCTTTCCCCAGGCCCGGCCCAGGAGGTTGTGTGGTGATTTTCCTGCTGCAAGACTTTGAGGTTTATGGTGGTCTTGCGGGGAGGCATCTTTTCAAGCCTATGAAGCAGGAATTCAGTTTTGGAAAATACATAATTGTGTATGTGGATGAGAATGTGGATGTACCTAAGCACCTGTGAAATAAGCTTATTCAACAGTGACCCAGGAAATTGTGATATTTCTTATAATAGGTTACTAGTGTTCATATGACTTATTTGTTGAAAAAAGTTTGAAGATGGATTTGACTAATTTTATGTAAACTTTGTTTAGAACTGGGGGAAGGGGGATTTTCCTGGCATTGCTGACCGAAGGTACCCTGGTTATTCCCAATAAACAGTGATCTTTGTAGATCTTCACCCAGATTTCATATTGGCTTGTGACTGGCCTGGAGTGGCAGGGCACGTGGGTGACGCATGACGAACAGGCCCCGGGTGTCTCTATGAAGTATGGCCTGTAATGTGCTGTTGTACAGGTAGTGTCCTTATTGCTGTGAAAACTGGAGGTGTGTTCTGTGTTCGTCTGGTGAGTGGGTGAGATGCTAGACCATTTGCTACCGTGGAGTGGATGTTTGTGTTGTGTATGTCTCTGCTGGTGCACATGCGTATAGCTGAAGTTGCCATCATACTATCTTTGTCGTGGGACTCAAAGAGGCTGTCACTTAGCAACAAAACTTCTTGGACCATTTATAAAGCAGGAATTATTTTGGCACTGTTCATTTTTGTCCTGGACCAGAGCGCCAGCATGTCTTTACCCACTTTGATAAAAATTTAACAAGAAGGATGAAACATCTTTTAAGTGCACCCATTCTGAGCTCAAAGCTGTACAGCTGGACAGACTCAGGTGGCTCCCCGGTCACCTATCACTGCTCTTGTCTGCTGTGTGCACATGTATGTTCCACGCTGTCCAGATAATTGGGCTCTGCCCTTGGTCTCTGCCTTCTCGTCTTGTCACTGGACTAAAATCTCTGCCATGTCAGAAATGCCTTAAAGTTTAATGAACTCTCTGAAAATGCAGTTCGTATTGAAGAATTTATCTTATTTCTAATTTTAGATATTAAGCGGGTGCTGTCAGCTCAGCCCCGACTTGGGAAGGTGCTGCCTTGTCCCTTCGGATTCCAGTGGGCTGTCATTTTATCCCAAGGGCTAAAGAAGGATAACAAGAAGAGTATTAGGAGAATTTTCAGAACAATTCTGGCTGTAGAACCCACTTTAGTTTTATGTCTGGCCTTTGCGAAGCTCAGTGTAATGCTGAAAGGCATAAACAAATTTAATTGACATTTGTTCTTCTCCCCCCTCCCATGGTAGAAAAGTTGTTATTTGTTATTTTTCTAAAAAGCACATTTTTGAAGCCTTAAACACTTCATTAAATCAACTGTCACCCATAACATCCCTTGGCACTCTGTCAAAACCTATTTAAATCAGTTTTCCACTGGATGAGAGTGCGTCCTCTATGGACAAAGTCTATCATGTCGTTAACAGTGTTGAGCAAGTTGATACGTGTTTGCTTGATTTATAAGACTGAGTTTTATTATTGACTTTCCCATTCTTTGGTTACTAATAATCACACCCTTCCCAGGATTAAAGAATTTCCTAGTATTTTTGTTCAGAGTTTTGTCACATTTTCTTCCCAACGATAAAGGTGGCTTAGGGTGGTTGTGTAGAACTGCTTGGGTTGGGTCACTGCCTGCAGTCGTGGTGGCTCATGTTCGAAAAGACCCATCTGGCCAGCTGTCACTTGATGTCTCTCCATGGAGCTGTTCTCTGTGGCTTGGGGTCATTCCCAAAGGGAAGCATTGCATCTTTTCTCCCCTCCTTGTGAAAAGAAAGTGTCCTGGGGGTTAGGATGAGAGGATGACCCCGCTGCTAATTGAAAGTGCGTGCATGGCTCACATGAATGCTAGGTAGAAGAGACCCTCAGAGGACCTGAAATTCCCCCCCTTCACTTCATAGCAGTTATAAATACAGAAACCAGTCTAAATTAAGCTTTCCTTATGGAGAGATTCTGAGGGAAGAAAACTTTAAAAAAAATCCAAACGCCTGCCTCATTCCTTGGAAATCAAAGTGGAGTTCACGTCCACGGTGCCGGGCAGAGGCAGGCTGGAGCCCAGCACGCTGCTGTGTGCAGGTTGGAGGGGAAGGGGCACCTCTCTGCTCCGTGGGTCCTGCTGTCTCTGCTGCGTCTACTCAGCTCTGCCACTGTGGCCTGAGAGTGGCTGGGACGAGGAACAGAGGGGCGGCTTCCTCCTGACAGAACTGCACCCACTCCCTGGCGTCACAACTTCATTTAAGTTCCACACTTTACATATTCTTCTTTTGATGTTTTTCCAGTTATTTAAAAATATCGATGCCTTCTTAGCCCAACAGCTGTAAACAGGAGGTAGGCCAGGGCTTGCCTGGCCCTGGTGTGCATGACCAGAGCCATGGCAGCACTGGTCAGAAGAGCTGCCTGCGCGAGTGCTCTTCAGTTGGAGTTCACCGCCCTGGCAGCGGGGTGAACATCTGAGTGTGCAAAGAGAAAGTGACCTGTCACCTGCCTTCAGCAATCCAGCCACCCTCAAAGGAAAGTCGGATACTCTCCTGAGTACTCTTGTAGTGCTGGGACTGTGCATATTAACTGGCGGAGGATAAAACAAAAATAAGTAAATTGGTACACAGCAAATTAGCAAGACAGATTTTAGCATCTTCTGTCATGGAGGCGTATGTGATACTGCCAAGGGGAGTTAGAAATAATAGTCCAGCTTACATGTGAATCCATTTCAGGCCACCAGATGAACTAAGGGATGATGCACAAAAGTAGCTCCAGCACAGAATCTCGAGCGCTGGCCCTGGAGCCCCTGCTTTACTTTCATTTCATAAGGTGGGGCACACTTGGTCTTTCCACAATTACCAAATCCTACTTTCTCACCTAAAGAACTTTAAAAGACTTTAGGATCCCTTTAGTGATCGGTGTTCAAGAAACATCTTGAGCATCCTTGAACTGACTGGCTTTTTATTTGCTGGAATGTTCTTTATCTTATTAGTAACTCCTGGAAGGAGGGCCCTAAAATAGCTTGTAAATTTTGGTAGACTTGGTTGGAGGGGGACATTGCTTCCTTCATCTCCAGTAACTAATCTCACATCATCTTCACTGCATTTCAAATTCAAGAGTTAAACCAGCTAGAATGATGCGGACCTGACTGTCACCAAGCAGCGTGGACTTTGTCTTTCTAGGGGCTGGACCCGTCTTCAGCTCTCCGGTTATAATCCGTCTTCCTGGCAGCTTCTGCTCTTTGGCTTCTGCGTGCGCACAGCCCCGATCTGAGAATCTCTGGAACCCGAAACTGGTGCAGTGAGCAGATGAATAAAGCAGGGACTTGCCAGGAGCAGTGTGGGCTTAGAGGCCGGAGCGGCACGGCTGAGCCGGCCTCTTCCTCAGCTGTGCATCAACTCTCCCTGTGTTCCTCGAGCCATGTTCCCTGCAGTTTAAAAACAGCAGCTGCTTTTATCACACCAACTTGGATGGGCAGGAAATTATATTAATGTCCAGGTGAGGACAGAACACCCCAAGATCTGTGAACACTCCAAAAATCGAGGATGATCGAGCATGTAGTTAGATTCTAATAAGTGTGTTTTAGTGGATGAGATGTATTGTTCAGCCTGGGTCCCTTAAATTCAGGAAGTTTTGCAAAGGTGGATCTGCTCAACCAGTTTTGTGTTCTGGAAGACTGAAATGTAGTTGCCTTTTTGTTCCAAAAAAGCAAAAACTTACTTGTTTTTAATGCTTTTTGTAAAAAAAAGTTTCTAGTGGCTCTTTTCCGTACACAGATTTAAATATTGCATCGCTTTTCCGTTGAGAAACCCACAGGGCAGATGAGGAGCAGCGGGGAGGCGGGTCCTGGGAAGGCCGGAGAGCTGGCTCCCAGGGGAAGGGGAGCGAGCCAGGGGGCGGGGAGGGAGCGGGGCTTAGGGAGGGAAGGAAAACGTGCTGAACGTTCCTAAAAATTATTCTGGACTCACAGGTGAGCATTTTCAAACCAGAAAGCAGGTGTGCACGAGGAAGGGGAAAGCGAGGGGACTGCGGGGGGTCGCCGTCCCAGCGTCGGGGGTCAGCCTGAGGTCCGGCCGCCGCCCCCGTGTCCTCCCGGCCCGCACACGTCTGCGGTGTTGTCCCGGAGCTGCGGGACCGTCTGGCCCAGGCTCCAAGGCCGCGGCCGCCCCCTGCGGCCCGCGCCGCCCGCCGCGCTGAGCGCCTTGGCCCTGGCTGCAGCCTCCGCTCTGCCTTCGCGCCGGGCAGGTGCTCGCCCTGAGCGCTCCCGTGCCCTCCTGCAGGCGCGGCCGCAGGGAGAGCAGTTTTCGTCATTTAGTGGTGCTGAATCTCTTACTCGATCTACCCACTCGCTCCCCAAATCCCAGGTTCCTGTTTGAAAAGGAGGACTCAGGGGCTGGGGACACCGCTGCTCGAGCACCTGGTGGGCTTTGGATCGGTTGGTGCGGTTGTGGATTCAAATGCATCCACAGAGAAGGATCTCTCACAGCTGACGCCTTCATGTCCTTGGAGCCCAGTTCTGTGGGCTTTTGTGCACCTGCTCATTGTTTTTTGGGTGTTTTTAAAATACTGTCAGTATTTTCTGTTTGTCTGAAGCCCTGTTTTTCATTCTTTTTTTTTTTTTTTTTCCTGGTACCGGGAATCGAACTCACGACCTTGCGCTTGCCAGGCGGGTGCTTTGCTGCTGAGCTAAATCCCCAGCCCCAAGCCCTGTTTATTCTGTGCGTCCCTCAGATCTCTGCTTTTCTTTTTCCTCTACCTTCCTTGGTCACAGTTCCCTCATTAAAATATTTTCTGATCTTTACCTTCTTAAATGCAGAGATGATACCTAATTCCTCTTTCTGTTCTTCATGGACTGTAGTGACTTCAAATCAGCACGTCTGCATCCTGTCCCTGGGACTTGAGAACTCTGCTTTACTGGGGTAGTGACTTTGCATAAACGAAGGCGGTCAAGATGAGCTCACCCTAGGTCCCTGCGGTGGTCGTCAAGCCCCACGATTGAGTGTCCTTCCCAGACACACGGGAGAACGTGGCGGAGACAAGGCAGAGGTGGGGTGATGCGGCCACAGCCCAGGAAGCCTCCCACGCCAGACGCTGAGAAAGGGATGCATGGACTGTTCAGGGCTTGCAAGGGAGCATGGCCCTGCATACCTTCTTTTCAGATTTCTGGCCTCTGTAACCTAGAGAGAATACGTTTTTGTTGTTTAAACTACACAGTTTATGGCATTTTCTCTGTCCATGGTACCTGATGAAGCATCTGACAGATAGTTGTGTTCTCAGTAACTTTTCCTACATTAATAAATGATTTGCGGCTGGGTGTGGAGGCACACGCCTGTTATCCCAGCACTTGGCAGGCTGAGGCAGGAGGTTTTCTGTGAGTTTGAGGCCAGCCCGGGCTACAAAGTAAGTTTAAGGCCAGCCTGAACTGCATAGTGAAACCCTATCTCAAAAAAAAAAAAAAAAAAAAAATTGCTACTAAAAGGTTGACAGAAATAGGACAGTATTAGTAAAAATAATCCAGTTTTAGGTTGCCTACACTTCACCTATTTCCTCTTTTATTTAGGTGACTGAAACATCTAAGTTTAGTGACAAGCTTGTGTGCCCCAGTGCTCTTCCTGGGAACTCACTCGGCCATGGGCAGGGAGCGCTTCCCAAGGAGGGACGGTGCTTTCCCCGCTCTTGCCCAGGAAGGGTGAACCCGCGTCTGCAGACCACCGTGCGCATGCAGGACGGATTCAGGATGCTGTTTACCTCAGAGCTGTGGCTTAGTAATTCTGGGGTGTCTGACAGCTTTGGCTTCGCACTCTGAGCTGGGTACTGTCACGTGATGCTGTGGTACCACCAGTCACTGTCCGGTCATCGTGAGCTGTGATGAGGTCCGGATTGCTCTCTAGCCCTCAGGTAGGGCAGCCGCTTGAGTGCCAACCGTGTGTGGATGTGACAGGGGCACAGCTGGGTGATGCCTTCCAAAATCAAAAGTATAAATGAGCCACAGTCCACGTGTTCACGTTATCTCAACACACTCAGAAAAGACGAACCATTTCCCACCATGCTGGAAAACCTCGAAGGCTTTATTCCCGACGTCTTTACATTAACACAGATGCTTTTTATTTTGTGCTCAGAAAAACAATGTTACACATAATGTAACTTTAATATACAACATAGAAACTCATCCTAAATTAGTTACAACAAGGACCTACAAAAACTTGATAGGAAAAAACGCTACCTAATATTGCCACCATAGTTTTTAGTAGACTGACCCTGTCAGACCTGTCACCAATGTCAGCTCTGTAAACAATGGTTAGTTCTGTGCTCTGGGGAACCGTTAATAATAGGGGTACTAAAATCAGCCTAGAAAGTCCTAGCACGTCACTGTACTGTACAGTCCTCAAAAATAATTTATGTACTGCTTCTAAAAAAAGGTTCTAGGGTCCTTTTGTTCTGTCTCTGCATTCTGGAGCTGCACGTGAGCACGTGTGTCTAACAGTCTAAAAACAAGAGCTGAACCGGAGTCGCCGTCACAGCGATGAGGTGGTGGAGTCCAGGACTTCGCGCCCGTTGCACACTGTGGGGACGTAGGTGCTGGCGGAGGCTGCAAGACAGAGCGACAGGGGGCTTGGTTAGGGGGCCGCAAGGGAAGGACACTGCATGGGGTGAAAATTAAGGTCCAAACCCACTTTAACTTGGCTTTGACAGATGATTGGTTCATGTCAACTTTCTAAGTTTCTTCTGCTCGGCATCAGTTTGTGCATTAGAACACACTTCCACACCTGTTCAGCGCCATGCAGAGAGAACTCACAGCAGGATCACTGCTGGGAGAAGTCTTTCAGGGGTTGAAATTAGCTTTGATGATCCACAAACTGGTCAAATGCAATGTGCAAAACCTAGGGTCCATGGCAAATTTTTATAATTTGTTAAATGATTTACTAGTTTCAATGCCTGTAAGTATTTTGTTCTCCCTGAGCTCTGAGCTCTGCTCCACAGGGACTGGCTGGAGACATCCTTGCGCACTGTGTCGCCATGGGAACAGCACTGAGGGCTGTGCGCTGCTTTGATTTCACCCAGGTTCTTGGAAGACTAACCCTGACCCCGGGGGTGGTGTTCTTGTTTGTGACAGCAGAGACAGCAGTGTCAGCAGTGTCGTGATAATGCGAGCACTCGCGTTCACCCTTTTACCAGACTCAGTTTTACCAAATACAATTTTTAGCTATGGACTTGCTGGTAAAGTTTGGGTTCTATGAGAAATCCAGCTGCACAAGTTTTATTGACTTCACCTTTCATGCTTTTTCTTCCCACTGAAAGAAGACAAGAGTGTGGCCCTCACTTGTTGTGGGATGAAGGCCACAATCAGGAGAGGCTGAGTGGAGAGATGACCTTCTGCGAACTTCCAGGTCTCTGCCTGGCCGTCCCTGACCTGTCCATCTGGACTCTGAGCAGAAGAGCTGGCCTCAGGGCCACCCGACCACAACCAGACCACACCGATGAGCCCTGAGCCTGTCCTCAGGACTCACAATCTAATTTTATACCGAAGTGTGCATGTCTGGTGGTGGGTGTGTTCTTGCCCCATAAAATTGCATTTTGCACAGGAATGTTTTAAACACAGAGCAGTAGGTAACTGTGAACCTGAGATGACTGGCATTCAGTGGCGAATGCACCATCTTCTGGGGCACTGAAGTCTTCCCTTGGGTCATCATTAGGGAAACTAAAGGGCCTAGATTTCACATCATATCTGGATGCGTGTGTGGGGAAACTGCTGTCGAGTCGGCGGGGTGGCGGGGGCGGGGGGTGGACATGCGTGCTGTGACTGGGCGAGGCGCACGCTGACTCTTTAGGGGCCCCTCTTTTATCATTGTTGGGAGCAGCTTCGAGTTTCTTCACACTGTGAGTCTGGGAACAAGAGCACGGTCTCTGAGGGCAGGGGAAGCTGCATGATCTGAAACTTCTGCAGTGAAGACATTTAAACAGTTTATGTCGGACAAACACTTGATGGAAAGTGGCTGTAATAATAACCCCACACGTGAGGGCTTTATTTTAATCTTTACAAAGTCTATGCTTGACTGAACTCCAGTATTATCATGAAAACCAGGTAAGAGAAAGAACAAGGCAAAGTGAAGCTCAAGCCTCAGGTCCCTGACAGCCTAGGGTGGAGGCTGGGCCGTTTGATGTGTGTGCTTCCTGCAGCCCCTGTGTCCACCTCCCTGCTTGGCAGCTGTGAGCAGGAGCTTCGTGGACACTTCAGAGCCCCTGAGCACAGTAGGGCTCTGGCTTCCGTGACCTGCACCCAGTTAGCCTTCCTTTCTTCAGTGAATGATCTTACTGTCTTGCCTGAACCCAAAGACTGCAGCATATGCTTCTGGATGTCAAATCTGTCATGAGGTCCGTTTGCCTCTGTCCTTATGTCTGGGTGTTTTTATCTGCACTGCAACCCCAGGCCAGCCCAGCGGTGTCTTTGTCCTGAGTACTGCAGGGCTGTCCCACCGGCACCTCTGTTTCTGCGCTCGTTCACCTCCTGGACATTCCTTCTCTGCACAGCCACGAGTCTATGTCACTCGTGGATTCAGCCAGTCGTGGCTGAAAGCTCTCAGAAAATGTTTGTGCAGAACATGTGCAGAGTTTTCCTTACTGCTCCCTAAGCAACGCAGCGTCACCACGATCTGTCAGCGCTCGAATTGTGTTAGCGCTGACACTCGTGGAGAGGCGTTAAAGTGTGTGTAAATGTCATGCTACTGTGCTGTCGTATCAGGCACACGTGCCCCATGGACCTTGATCCCCGTGGGGGTGGTGGGGCAGCCTGAGACCCACGCCCACGGACACTGAGGGGTGCTGGTTTTGAACACAGGTCACTGAGCCGCAACCTCTAGTGGCTTTCTCACGTGCGCTGCTCCCTGTCCAGCTTCCGGCTTCCAGTACCCGTGGCCGAGGCCGGCTCCCTGTGTTCGCCTCTCTCTCTGCTTTCTCTCCCCTTAGCAGCTGCTCTCCACTGCAGCATGCCTGTGTCTCACAGCCTTTCCGGTGGGTTCACTCTGCAGGGATGTCTCCTCCTACTGGCATGGCAGGCTCCTCCCTCATGCACCTCTGAGATCCCTCTTCCCCGGAAAGTGTCATCGGCTGTGGGACCCAAGCCAGCCGCTCCTTTACAATGTGGTTTAAAATGCAGTTCAGCCCACATGCTGCTGCCTGATGTTTTGCTCGCTTGTTATTTTTGTTCACCTGTACATTCTTGACCAGCAAGTATGCAGAAGCTTCGCTGTCTCTCTACATATTGCTAGAGCCAGCACAGACCAGAGCCGGTGTGAAGATCTCCTGAATGAGCATCTAAACAGTCGCATTTCAAGGAACGAGGGACACTTGGGATGGTGTACGAAGGAGCCTATCACACATGAAGGCCTGGGCATGAAGGAGCCTATCACACATGAAGCTTGCTGGGGACAGGCGAGCCTTTCTGTTTCCGAGCCACAGGGAGGTGGTGACCACCCACTGCCCACAGAGAGACCAGCCAGGCTGAGCAGACCAGGCCAGGCTGCTGCGCTGGGTCCCACCAGTCCTGCCTGTCCTCCAGGAGCAAGCTTGGTGTATTTCTGGGCAGGGCTTTCATTTCCAGACTGAAGGGCCATGACGTCGGGGTGTCAAGGAGAAGAGGGGTGGGATACAGGCGCCTCTGTGCGCCTGCGCTCATCCGGCTCCTCCGAGGCTGCATTCCTGAGACTGGCAGAAACCTGGGTGGAGCCCTGGTCTTTGAAGAGTGTGGTTAAAAAACCGGGCTCTTGGACAAGGTAGGAATGGCAGGGCCTGCAAAACTGTCTTTCTAATGTGCACCCCACGGACATCACTCTGGAGGGCTTTCGAAGAACCTTGTGTTATCACTTGGTCCACAGGCACATTGGGGGAAAGCCTGCACCAGCAGGTCTGAACTGTGGGGGAGGAACTTGACACAAATTCAAAGTTTTCTTATGAGGAGCAACAACAGCCAGAGCACCCACGGAACCCTGCAGGCTCCTCTCTCTCTGAACCCTTTTTAGTGTGTTGAAGGAAACTCTGCCTTGCATATTTCTGCTTTACCATTTCATCTGTAGCTTTTGCTGGTGCATTTTATTATGTAAAAATATTCTCATTTTTGCATATGCTGCTGAATATAGTAGAGGAAATTATTGCTTTATGAGTTTACTATCCCAGTTACTTTGGCTTTCATAAATATTTCACTTGTGCCTCCAATATCAGCCCATCTGTTATTCCCCAAGGTAGTAAAGTACATGGAAGAGTAGAGGACTACCATTTCCGTGCACGCGCATGTGTGTGTGTGTGTGTGTGTGTGTGAGATCCGCTTTTGCTATATTCCGATGAAATTCTCACGAGATCTTTAATGGTGCAAGTGTAGCCCATTTTCTTTAGTGCAGTTAAGCAGATTTCTGTAATCATTTTTTCTGCCTGAAACAGGAGGTATGTAGGCTTGCTTTGGCCTTCCTGGGACCCAGAGTAAACAGCAGCTGTTACTCCAGGCTAAGGTAGTGATTTTTGCTATTCAAAGTGAACACTGAAGACAGCTGCAGAAGTTGTCTTGTGTCACTACTGATCGTGAGAGGGAAAGGCACGCCCATACACAGGCACATTTTCCTCAGTGCAGCCACGTGGCAGCTTTGTCTGGCTCTGTGAAACTGCCTCTTTTACTGGTAATGCTGGGCAGCCAGGCTTTGTAGAAAATGACTACTCTCCCGGGTACGGGCCCTCAATCAGAGTGAAACACTTACTTGATAGATTAGTACTGGTGCCAACTGTGTTGGTCAGTTTAGTGACTCAGGCTGGCTCGTAAGGACCAGTATCTTACAATATCTCTGTAATGCACTGCACTCAAGAGAATTAAAACAAGTAGTTTAACAGGACAGAAGTTCCAGTTTGCTCCCATCTGCTCTATTTCTCCACTCCTAGTGACTCCAAATAGCTGTTCTGGGAGATATTTTAAGTATTTTAAAGCCATGGCCTTGAAATCCGTGTCCACTGGCCACCACAGCCTTGCTGTCTGGCCTGGTCCCTGGGTCTGTTTGATTGCTCATCATGCTGACATGGCACATCCCATTCCAGAAGTTCATCTGGGGAAAGGGACACTGCACCACTGGCGTCATCTTGCTGGCAGAGAATTCCTTATGGAAAGGGGCAGATGTCCGCTGTATGATCCAAATAGTGGTCTTGAACAGTGAACAGTAGATTAATATGAAATTACATCAGTTATGCTGGGGAATAAAAATTTACAAGCCCAAGACTTAGTTTCCAAACATGGAAACAGCCATGGGATGTCACTTCTCACTCAGTGATTCTTTTCCTGTGAGACAAGGAGAAGACATGGATTGTCTCATAACCACTTAGTTCCTGCATCAGCAGACATTTCACATGGTTTCCAGCTAGCTACCTTGTAGTGGGAGGCCAGGGCATGGCAACATAGTCGAGCAGTTGGACTCGACCTACCGAAGGTGGAGACTTACCACTGGCCGGGAGCAGCCTCAGCAGGTGAGCTGAACTTGCCTGATTCATTACACAGCCCCAGAGCCTCGAGCTGGCAGTTGGCTCAAAAACCAATGGGTGGGTGAGCTGATCTGTCCTGTCTTCATTTTCTTGGTGAGAGTCCTGTCCCAAAGCCTGTGAAATCAGACCAGGGAAAGGAAATCTCCTACCCCCGTTCCTTCCTGCGCAGGGAGTTCTCCTGCTGTATGCACAGATCTTTCCAGTTGGGGATGTTCTCCAGAGAATTTCACTTGCACCAAGTGAAAAAGGAAGTAGAGAAGAGAACTGAGTACACTAAATTATCTTAAATCTTTTGCTTGTTTTGTTCTAAGGTATAGAGCACATGAGAGCAATGCATACGCACCAGTTGATTATGTACACATTTCCTTTCTAAAGTACATTTATGCCCAGAACTCTGAGCATGACACTAGGGTCCCCCAGATGAGATAAACTTGGTGCCACGTGGAAACGTGAATGGCCACAGGCATCTGTATTGAGCTCTGGTGCGGCTCTCCTGAGCTGAAATCTGTTCAGATGCAAAGGACAGAGGGGGCAGCAATACCGAATGAGAGAAATCATGCCTTCGACTTAAACATCTAGCCAAATGCTACTAATACACCTTAGTGTGTCTTTGTCAGATCACATTTCTGAAAGGATTCGTGGTTTCCTTCTCTGTGGGCAGCGTGGCTGTGGGGACCACAGGGGCCTCCAGTGGACACAGCTTATGCTGCTGAACTCCCTAGCATGGGCTTTGAGGCGGGGCGGGTCTGTACCCAGACTGATAGGTCCAGACTTGGTCAGGGAGACTGCCACAGGGAGAGCTTTCAACTAAAGCATTATTAAACTTGCAGGTGTTAAGATACTCACCGTCAGATACTAGCCTGCAGGCTGAATCTTAAAACTGAGCTGAGGCAGAAAATCCAGAGAGGTCAGAGGACTCACAGAGCAGGTCTTGAGAGTTTTATTTATGACTTCAGCTGCCAAATTCCCTGAGGAATCCAGTAGAGAGGACCCGGTTTTTCTCATCTGGACTAAGCCCGCCTGGCCCCAGCTCCCATGGTGACTGCTATTGTAGAAGCGGACTGTATTTGCTTGGGGGGAAAAGACTAGGAAAACGGTGAAGAGAGTAATTTAAGGGTTGGGAAAGAGCAGTTTACAGCAGGGACGTTAAGTGGAAGGCAGGAAAGGCAGTAAGTGCCAGCGCTCTCATACCGCAGGACTGCCTGTTTCACAGGGATTCCTCCTCTCCTCCAGGGGGCAGGATGGAAGGAGCTTCCTGGGAAGGCCATGGATCTTTGGAAGGGAAAACTGCATGGGCCGCTGGCTGTCAGGACTGGATGCTCTTGTGTATTCTGGCTGGAAGCGAATGGCTTGGCTTTCTGAGTGCTCTAGGCTCATCCTGCACTGCACAGTGGAGATTTACGTGCACAACATGCTCTGGCCAGTGGCGCGGCAGGCTGCTAATTCAGTTTGTGTTACCAAATAACTTGCCAACCTGCAGGGCCAGGCCAGCACACACAGTCACTCTGGGACTCCTTGGATTCAACCGAGGCATACAGTGCTGTTTTTCTGGATCTACAACGTGGAGAAGATATTGGACAACATGCAGCACTTCTTCATGAGGCCACATTCTGGCTTGGCTACTCCAGCTCCAGCTCTCGGAGCCTGGGTGTGGGCAGGGCCAAGCCTGGTCCTCGGGTCGCTGCTCTCTTGCTGTGGCTCTGTGGGAATGAGGCCAGGATGCTAGAAGTCTGTTTTCTTGTTCTGCCCCTGCTGCTACTTTCATTGTAAAATGGAAAATACTATGCAATGAAGAGTAAGTCCATGAGTTGAGCAGCTCATCAGTTACCATCCAGAGAGGTGACTTTGTGAGTGAGGTTTGATCAGGGGAATCAATCTCCATCTGCCCACAGCTCCTCAGGGACCCAGATGTGGGTATCGTTGGTCAGCAGAAACCTCTTGGCTGACGGTGCTTCTACTCCTATGTAGGTGTCTAAGTGGTCATCGTGGGTAAGAGAAAGGTGGACCATGTGGCCAAGTGGTGGGTACACGACAGCTCCAAAGCCTGCGGGGAACACATCATCCCTCGCCCCTCTCGCTGGTGGATGCCGACATTCATGCCTTTCTTCTGCCCCGCACAGACCACACAGGGTCTCCTGCCACACACCACCACGTCCCTTCATCTGCCTCCTTCCCACTAAGCAGCCCCATGCTGTACCCATCATGCACTCTCAATTTCCTGTCTTCAGGAACAACTCTGAGAAGTCCTTTTGCTTCTAAGGAGAATGAAGTGCAGAATGATGTCTTTTTCATCCAAATACAAGGGATATTTGCTTACATGTGGGTGGGAGAAGCACTGGGGGATGGGTGGAGGACGTCAAGCTCTCCGAGTCACACTGCCTTGGGGAGGAGGTGGCCACCATCAGTAAGCATTTCCTTGGGGGCTTGGTGACTCTGAGACTCCACCCACCCCGCCCCAGGGCTCCACAGGGAGTGTGGATGTGTGGGAGACACCACCCATCCTCTGATCCAGTCCTCTTCCTCCTGAAGGTCATCGCAGGTAGGTCTCCCTGAACTGTCCTGGCTCAGTGATTGTAGTGGACTGACAACTGGTGGTCAACTTATAACACCCAGCTGAACTGTTTAAGCATGGTGCTGTGATTGTTGCCAGCAGCATAAGAGGCAGAACTGGAGAAGAGGAAGGCTGTTGGCGGCTGGTAGAAGCTGTTGGGATCCTGTTGGAAGCGGAGAGAAGCTGTAAGGAGCTGTTGGTTTTCTTGGAGGAGCTGGTCATGCTGGCTTTCCTGATGAACTTGGCTGTTTTCATCCTCTGAGGAGCTTGGGACCTTGTTGTTGCTGAGAATGGCTTTGGTTCACTTTGGGGGAGCTCTGATCCTCACTCTGAGCAACACTTCCTGGCTCCAGAAGGGAAGATGGTGCATTGCTTACTCTCCTGGAGAAGCTTGTCGTGTTGGCTTTCCTGATGGGAACTCAGCTGTGCTCAACATCGGAGGAGCTCGGGACCTCACTGTTGCTGAGGATGGCTGTGGTACTTTTCGGGGGAGTTCTGGTTTTTACTTTGAGTGTCACTTCCTGGCTCCGGTGCATCTCCCTCAGCCTGTCAACACAGATCCTTCATCCTGCTGGCACAGACTTTCTAGCTTCTACCACTGACCTTTGGGCCTTCCCAGCACAGATCCATGAAACAGGCCTGCATGAGATGTTGTCATGGGCTCTAGGTCTTCACCTGGACTCATGCAGGACATTATCTCGGGATCCAGGCCCTCTGCTGGATTCTTCGGTCTTTAGTGTGTGGAGAGATTTCCTGCACTGTCTTGTATATGACTCTTTGGGTGACTATAATAAATAATGTTACAAACTATGTGTCCTGTACTAAATTGTCCCCCTTGCAAAAGACCCACAAAACCCTGAACCCACACAGCGATGAAGCAGATGGGCTGCTCATGGTCCCATGAGCTTTCCTCCTGGGCCTTCCGCTGCGGCAGCTGGGTGATCTGTTACAGACCAGGCTTCTGTCCTTTACCTCAGAGCCCAGACAGGTCATTTCCGACCCTCACCACAGATAAGTCAGTTATCTGAGAGTGGGGCCAGGAAATCTCCATTTCAAAGAGTGGGGGGCGGTTTGCACCCAAATATTTGGGAACCATTGACCTATGCATATAATTAATGGAGAAGGGTTCAAGTTTTATTTTTCTGACTTCTACTATACTAATTAACCATGTGCAGCTTAAATTGTTCTTTCACACAGAGCAATAAGTAAAATATTTCTCAATTAGTGAGTTTTCCAAGATGTCTTAATCATGCTCTGTCTTTCATGCCTGCTTTTGAGTTTTGGCCATGTTTCTCCATCTTTCTGGGGAAACTTCTCAATTTAAGAACCAATACCAGTACCTTTGCTGCTGTTAACTTCCTTGGCTGCTGTTGAGAGGCTTACTGAGGCCCAGACTGATGTGGCTCATCTGCTACTTTCTGGCTACAGATTAAGTGGGAATTAAATCCTGGATGAGTCCAGGATCCGGACTGTGGCTCAGCTGAACCGGCCCTGGGCTCTGAGAGGTGGTCTGTGTCTCCCATGAATCCTGGCAGGAACAGTCCCTGTTGCTCTGTGCCGGCTCTGGGCCAGGCCAGGTTTCCCTTTCTGTGGCGCCTGCTCTCCGGGAGCCCTATGGAGAAGCTCCTCCAAGATCAATAGTAAGAGTGCAGCCATGTGCAACCCGGACCAGCTCAGCCTCAGCAGGAAACCATGGAAGGAAGCCCAGAAGGGCCTCACCTCGTGAGATAGGTGAATTCCTGACCCAGAGAGCTGGGAGAGATCATGAAAGAGCTGTTCTAAGCCACTGAAGTTATGGAGCAGTGTGTGTGTGAGAATAAGTGAGAAGTGAGGGGACAGCGGGTGGCCCTGTTGCTGTGCTGGCTGACTCTCCACTGTGCATGAGTTCCTTGCTTTACCTCTGGTGACAATGAGCCCCAAGCCCCAGTAACATCAGCTAACAATCACTGAGTGGGCTGAAGCCTAGGCATGAGGCTTCCTGGAAGAACAGAGGTTACCTTCGTCCCTGTTCCCTGTGGAGGACTGGCCACAGGACTGCACCCTTCTCCTAAGGGTGGCCACAGGACGGCACCACAGTCACCCTTCTCCTAAGTGGTGAAGTGATTGTGGATAGCCTGTGCACACCCACCGGGCTCTGTGAATCACCTCTAGGGGACCTGCAGTCACTACAGCAATGTGAGTGCCACCTAGACAGCTGCTACACTGCATTATGTGGGGAATAACAAGAAAACAGAAAAGTGCATGTTCAGTACAGACGCATTTTTTTCAGATAGTTTTGATCTGTAGTTCGCTGAATTTGTGGATTTGTAGTCTACAGATCTGGACCTCTCTGTGCAACTCCAGTAGAACATGAGCTCTATATTTGAATGCGGAAGAATTTAAGGACATTTCTTGATTTATCACATAGCACCCAGCCCTGTGTTTGGAGGGAAATGGAAACTGGACAAACACCGAGTTCATGACCCTCGAGTAGGCTCCATTCTAGTATGCAAAATGCTGCCGGAAGCTCCGTGGGCCCAGGGCTCTGTCTTGGACTTCGCTGTGTGCCCAGTGCTTAGGAACCTCTGGAAGGTGGGAGAGACTCAAGGGGTGGACAAATGAGTGAATCTCAGGATGGTAGCTCCAGTTTATTAAAATGGGAAAGATTTTAACTGCAAGTCAGGAGATCCAAGATCAGCTCGTAACTCTTGAATTATTGTACACCCTTGAGAACTAACGTCAGTTCTCAATTTTCTTACCTACAAAGCAGACTGTGTGGTTTCTGGTACTCATGAGGACAAATAAGTCCACAAACATAAAACTACTTTGAATAAAAGATGAAGAATTACAAGTAACAGATGGTACATGTCACTGACACCTTTTCAAATGCACAGGGCTATTATATAAATTCTTCACTTTGTTACATAATGCTACTTTATTTATTTGGTTTGATTAGGGTAGTATTGCTGAAATGATGAGGTTTGAATTTAGACCTTTCAAAGAAAGAAAAACACTTAAAATTTCACTAAGTAAGAAGTGTTCCCACAGTGTTGGACTGGGTAGGCACCTACCTTGAGTGCTACCTGGTCCTTATCAGCTGCGCAGGTCCCCAGGGGTCACAGTACATTGTTTTCATGCAAACGGGAATTTCTGAAGGGAAACTTGACCGGGTAAAGTGTTCTTGTTTTACCTTCAAGCATTTATTAATTCCCAGTATGTGTAGTGGAAAATGCTGCCACTTCTGAAGTCCTGGGGGCTGGGCAGTGAGATTTTGAGCAATGTCCGTGGAGACTTAGGGCCATTGTTAAATTGTCCTAATCGTCGCCAACAGCTTTGTGTGGTCCTCGGGGCCCAGGCTGTGACTGGTTGCACCTGCCCTGTCTCGCCTCCCTTTGTCCCCCAGGGAGCCCACCACGAGCTGAGCTTGAGGGGACTCTCCCAGCTCACTTCCTGGGAGAGGCGCACGATGCCATAGTGAGGGCCTCAGGCTTTGAACTAGGGCTGTGGACTCTGAATTCAGCCACTTTAACATGTCCAAACCCCAACACAGAGGGGCTGCACCATCTCCTTCCCGCTGGACTAGACACAGCACCCAGCAGCCACTGCTCTTCTCCTAGCCACTGTGCCTGCAGCACCTAGCACAGCACCCAGCACCCAGGTGAGGGGCTACTTAGCACAGCACCCAGCAGACACGTGAGGGGCTACTTAGCACACTGAATCAAGATGCTTCTGCTCCTGCCTGGTGAGGTGGCAGCCCTGTACTCACCCTGGGAGTAGGTGGTCCCGGCTCCACTGACGCTGAACCTGTTGAGGTGCAGTCTGTGCGTGACCACGTTCTTCTGGGGCTGGAACAGCACGATGTGCACCTTGGGGGCAAACAGACAGCCCAAGACCACAAAGCCGCTCAGGCTCACCGAGATGCACATGGTCGTCGTCTGCACCTACAAAAGAAGATGGCCCAGTCAGTGTTCTGTGGAAAGCCGGCCAACTAACGGAGCTCTGGACGGAGCAGGAAGAGAAGCCGGGCCAGCCGTGCCTCTGTCACAGGCGACGACGGGATTACACTGGAACGGCTGCTTCAGATTTCTAAGAGAGTGCTGCCTGTGCGGGTTGCTCCTGAATAATTGCCAAGCAGTCACGTGGATTTTCTTGCTTCGTTTCCTCATATTTGTATAAAGACATTCATGCAGAACCACTGAAGTCAGAGTGGTAGACAGCAAAACGTAAATACTCTGGTTCAGCGGCTGATTGCTGGTGGCTCAGCTAGTCAACCCCAGTCGTTTTAAAGTTCTGTCTCCTCACGTACCCTCCGCCCTCAAGCTCTGGGTCCCTACGAGGAAGAGGCTCCTTCTGCCGCCTTGGCGCCTGAGCTCCTGAGCAAACAGGCCACTCCCCACCGGCTCTGGGCTGTGAGAGCCTTGGCCAGTCTGGGGGAACTGGGGTGTCACGGTATGTGAGAGGGTGGCCTCTGTCTCACCTGCAAGCTGAGGTGAGCAGCACCACTCCGCAGGACCAGATGAGCTTCCAAGGAACCCTTGCTGAACTGTTCTTTAACCCACGCTGAGGAGGGAGAGCTTTAGCACTGCGACCTCCGTTCCCCAGAGCCCGGTGAGCAGCCTCCATGGAGCCATCCCCAGAGAGGGCCGCTTGCCATGGGGAGGGGCGTCAGGCCCGGCTCTGCCCTGGAAACCCAGATTTGAGGAAAGCTAACTTCGCTGCACTGCGGAGATGCTACTGCATGAGGGTCCCCCGAGGACCGACAGCAAAGGGCAAGGTGGCCGTGTGGGGGTCATCCACGGGCCATCCTGGGGGGCCTGGGGACTATCAGAGAGCTGGAGGGGGATAGCAGGTGCTTTGGGATGGAGCAGAAGCCCCAAATGACAACTCAGACCACAGACCCACAGGCCAGTCACTGGGAGGAGCAGCAGGAGGAGCGGTTGAGAGAGCAACCGGGACGTCCACACCCCACACCCCGTAATCATCTTCCCTCCCACCGTGGACTTGGAGATCACAGAGCCGCCAGGCCACACTGCCTGGCCTCCTTCTGCTTAGCCCTCTGTCAGGGCTGAGGGCACAGGAGGGGTGAACTGAGGTGTGCAGAGGCTCCTACTAGAAAATGACTGCAGACCTTGCTCTCCAGGGACACACAGGTCCCGGGCCGCCTGTCCGTGGTGGAAGTGTCCCCATGCCTGACCACAGTGCGGCACAGCGCCTCTCGTGGCCGTACGCCTGGTATCACACGTGTCCCCGGGAGCTCGCTCCTGGCCTGGGCACCATCAAGCGCTCACAGGTCGTGGGAAGCACAAGTGAAGGTGCATTTGATCATAGTTTGTGCACCATGGTCATCCAGTGTGAAACCTCTGCCAAGCCCCAGTATCCATCTCCTGGCTGCAGTGGCTGGGTTCCTGCAGGGAGCCACTCTGTGGAACACTCCTGTGTCCACTCTTTGTGCACCACAAGTCCCCACAGCTGTGAGTCCACCTCCCTCCAGCAACACCTGAAGCCCCTCGTCACCTCCATTCTTTGGCTTCCTGGACACACTCCTCTCGTTGATGTGGTTCCTGGGCACTGACCCTCACCTCTGTTTACCCCATGACTTCAACACCTGCCGCCTGGATTCCACCAGAACACTGATGCTTGGCCCAGCCCTGTCTTTGGGCTCCAGATTTACCGCTCAATGGCCATCTTTACCTATTCTTCTGGACACAGAAATAAGTATTAATATGAGGCAAAACTTGATCTCCTTCCCCAAATGTCCCCCTATTTGAGCAAGTGACACCCAACCGAACAGGTGCAGATCCTGGGTGCCCTCTGGGTGTGCTGTTACCTTTCCCCCACACGCCCACCAGCAGCAGCTCTGCTGGGGCTGATTCTCCACAGCTCTTGCGGGGCTCTGGCTGGCTGGGCTCTGACTTTCTTTTCAAGATAACCACAGCAGAAAGCTTCAGAGGAGAGAAGGATAGCGCCTTTTCCTGAGCAAAGGCCAGCATACCCTGCTTGTGGGCAGAGGAGCTTGGGCTTGGCTACTAAGATTGCTGAGTCACAAATCTTTTTCAGCATCAATAAAACTGGGGAGGCTAACTTGTCATCTCCCAAGGAAAGTCTCAGATGCGAGGGTCTGACAGATCTGGCAATGAGTGTGGAACGTCAACAGGGACACGGCTTTTTATTTTAAGGAAGGCCTCAGGATGCATAACAGGGCTTGAGGAAAGTCTGTGAATCAGTGGCGAATGTGTTGATCAAGCTGTGGTCAGCCAGGGATCAGCAGGGCTCCATACGCCTATCCAGGAGGTGGGGCAGGTCAGGCCTGAGGAGCGAGCACCCCAGCCATCCCCACCTCTCCTCCAGGAGGTGCATTGGGGGTGAGGTTCCTCTCAGTAGGATGCAGGTGCACCCGAGCCTGCTCTTGGAGTCTGTGGAGTGCACACCACAGTGAGCCCAGCAAGGGACAGTAGGGAGAGTGGGGCCCAGGAGTCTAGAACAGCATGGGCAGGAAGAAGGGCACAGCCAGGGGTCCTCTGTTGCTGTCTCTCCTGCTGCTTCCATCACCCAAGATGGCAGAGGCCAGAGCTTCTGCAAGGGAGCCCAACCCTCACAGGGAGCTCTGGCCTTTCTACAAGACAGAGGCTGTGGGAGTCATCTGGGCAGCCCAGGCGAGGATGTGGGCTCTCACCAGGGCTGGGTTTACAATGCCAACCAAAGTGCTGTGTTACAGAAGGAACAACCGATGCTAAGGAATCTAGGTAGATCCTTGCAACTGATTGAAGCACTGGGAAACTGCCTTTGCCTTTATGTTAAAATAGGGACAAGGAACCACAGTGAATGACCTGAATTCAGGCGGCCATGCTGTGTGAGTCAAGGCTGAAACCAGCTGGAAGGTACTGGCTTTGGAGTCAGCGGATTGCTGGAGTTGGAATGGGTTGTGATGGTCATGATGACCCTGACATCCACCTTGGGCTCTGGGTGTGCAAAAGCCTTGGCCCTTGGTTGAGACACAAGGAGTCCTTGAGTGCACAGAATGGAGAGCTGTGTTAGGAGAAAGACCCTCACAACTAGGACCAAGGTCTCACTATCTCCAAGGGTGCAACAGACCGGTTGGCTGGGAACATCTCCCCATTTCTTCCCTCCCTCTATTCCCACTAGTCTGTTAGCCAGGGAGAGGGACTTTGCATGACTACTCTGTCTCCAGGGTCTGTAAGTGCCCAAACATCTTTGGAAGACATGAATTCACACAACACTAACTATTATTGGTGAATTCCTTCATGGATAATATCCCACTCAAACATGGCTGGATTTTATTTGCACAATGTAAAGTGTATCCTGGGTCCCAGATGACTCAGGGGTTCATTCTTAAGCTCTCCAAGATGCTTTGGTTGTGATACAATAGGAGAAGTCCTGGATAATTTCTGGAAGAGCCTTTGAATTTTTGAGTTCTTACCCAAGTTCTTGCTCTGTCTTGGATGCTTGTTGTAGCTTCAATTAATTCTTCTTGTTGGATCCCTTGGGATCCATCCTTTGTACATAAGGGTAGGTAATTCCTGGGAGTATCAAGGGCATGGATTTGAATAAAAGATAAACTATTATTTCATAATGGTGTCACTTGGAAGTTAGTTATCCCCTATGTCTGTTTATTCAGCTCTTGGATGGATAAAAATTGCTTTTAGAGTTTTGATGAGGATGAGTGTGCTCATGTATGCAAAGCACCCAGTAGAGCAAGGTGACCAGGAGGGCCATGTCCCTTCCTTTCCCTCTTATCTTTTTGCCTAAGCAACCAAACAACAACAAAAAAGCAAAATAATTAAAGAAATAGTCCCAAGACTAAGTGGACCTTTTGCTGGTAGAACCCAGTCAAGCTGTCAGTTTCCATTTGTTTCCACTGACCCTTACCCCGGTCCATTTTCCAACTGAGTGAGACCAGTGTGGCTGCTGTCTTAGTTACTTTTCTCACTGCTGAGACAAAATACTCAACACCTAGAGTTAAAGGGGGAAAGGTTTATTTAGCTCACAGTTTGCAGGTGTTTCAGTTCATAATTGGCTGGCTCCAAGGCAGGGTGGCATTGCACTGGAGAAACAGTTCATGATGAAGAAGGTAGCAAAGCAACAAGGGCAACCACAGCTCTTCCTACCCTGTGTATCTTATCCAGGCTACTTAGAGTGGGTAGCACTCACACCTGTAATTCTAGTGCCCTGAGCCTACACTGCACCATGAATCAATCCCAGCACCACATACTCTAGATCCAGCCGCCTCTGAAAAACCCCACCTATGACTGCATGAGGCTTTGTGGGGTGGCAAGACACAGCCATGACAGCTGCCTTCTGGTGGTCATTCCTATTCCGTCCCAGGAGCATTCTCTCAATTCTCTAGTGACCTCACTTGTACCTTGCTCCAAGAAGTAGAGTAATGCATCTCTTCAAGATGTATTCCCAGGAAGACCAAGCTCTTCCTATTCCAACTCTTTTGTGGAACCTACAGACAGTGTTTGTGAAGCCTAATGATTTAACCTAAGGATATTTCGGTTTACTAACGATTCTGTGTTAATCTCAAGTTCTTCCACATTTGATATGTTCTCCCAAGCTGGGATATAAACCTACTGAACACTGGAGCAGTGTTTCATATTTATTTGTAACTCACCATTGGTGGTACAAGTACTGAGATATAACCTTTCTTGATGCTCAAATTCTTTCCAGGTGCCCTTAGAATACTGGATACTTTTCTAATGCTGCAGATTCTCTTTGGACCCCTGTTTCTCTCTGGGAAAGCTTTAATCTATTTTGTTCTAAAGTTCCAGAGTGAGGGTTTAGTGTGCTAATGCTTGCAAGGTTCTGGGAGGTTGGTGAGGCAGGGAAGTGGAGCAAGGATGGGGGAGGGTGTGTGTGTGTACATGCAGGAGTGCTCCGCCCCTGGGCAGCACTACTTGGGTCCTGCTAATTTCTACACGTAGGAATTTGGGGCCACATGTTGTGTTTTACTTTGATAAGAGAATCCAGGAATCTAAATATTTTTGGTAAAATTTCTCAATTTTCTAACTTTGACAAATATTTCAAAGCAGTGTGAGCCAAACTAACTCTATCTGTTGGCTCCCTTGGGGTAGAGTTTCAACTTTGGCTAAAGATACCCGAGTCCAGACTGCAGAGCAGCAAGTAAATGATAATTGCTGCAGCTCGGTCCCAGACACCCTGCTCAGCTGATTCAGTGCACAGCTGGAAGTGAAAACCACCACCTTGGAGGCTGCAGCCTACCTCTCACATTTCTTGTGTAAATTTAGGGTTGGTGGTATTGGTAAGGAGTGAGATTTCCCTTTGACTTCTGCCTCGGGGTGAAATCTAGTATCTTCTGCTCATCCCATTTAGCTGCTCTGTCTATTGAGTATTACAAAGTGAAAAGAGTAATTTTTAATAAATCAAAGAGCAAAGTAAACAACAGATAATAGCAAACAGGGAGATGGATCTTTTGGAAATGAGGAGGGCACCAGGAGAAGGAAAGGTGGGAGGGGGATGATGTCCCATGCATAACTCCCCTCAAGGCTGTGATCACTATGTACTGCAAACATGCACTGATAACACTTTTAAAATTGTCAATTTTTAACTGAGAAAGATTGTACATCATATCTGACGTGATGTTTTGAAATAGGAATACACTACAGAATGACTAAAGAGTTAACTGACATCTGTGTACCTCACAAACTCCCCAGTTTTTGTGGTGAGAGCACTTAAAATCTGCTCTTAGTGACTAAATATGATGATCATGGCATTCCACAGGCACTTCCAAAATTTTCCTCACCATCTAACTGAAATCTTATATCTGCTGCATCCTCTTGTGGGGAGCAGTTTTCTAGATTCTAGTGAACAGAAGATGAGGGGCTTATGACTACACATGGGGCAGTTCATTCTGTGAAATCATGGGGTAACTGGAAGCTGTGCACCTCTGGAGAACTTTAATCCCTGGTGGCCTCAGAAATACAGAAAATGGGTGCTGAACCCTGGACATCTTCAGGAACCCCGGTGAGCTGCCACCGTACCTCCCTAACCATTGTGCAAGGCAGATGGAGCCCCGGGCATCATCTGGGGCTTTGGTGGCCATTCACCACACCCTTAGCGAGTCTGTGGGCACTGGGCTGAACCCCTGACATCTTCAGGAATGCTAGTGAGCCCACAGTTGCACCTCCCTGACCAGTGTGCAAGGCAGGTAGAGCCCTGGGCACCCTCTGGGGCCTTGGTGGCCACTTCCTTCACCTCCAGATCCCCAAGAGAGCTGGGCTGAAATCTAGACATCTTCAGGAACCCTGGTGATCCATCCCTGTGCCTCCCCTACTAGTGTATGAGGCAGGTGGAACCTTGAGCACTGTCTGGGGCCTTGGTGGCCACTCCCTGCACCCCTAGTGAGCCTGCAGGTGCTGGGCTGAAGACTGGACATCTTCAGGAACTACAGTGAACCACCACTGTATCTCCCCAACCAGTGTACAAGGCAGGCAGAGCCCTGAGCACCCTCTGGGGCCTCAATGGCCATTCCCTGCACACCAAGCATGTCTTCCAGTGCTGGGCTGAATCCTGGACATCTTCAGGAACCCTGGTGATCTGCCCCTGCACCTCCCTGACTAGTGTGTGAGGCAGGTAGAGCCTGGAAACCTTTTGGGGCCTCAGTGGTCACTCCCAGCACAGTCCACACCCCTGTGGGAGCCCGGCTGAAACCCAGACAGAGTCAGCAGCCTTGGGGACTCCACCCTCACCCCTCCCCTCTGGCATGGGAACTGGGCTGGATCCTGGGCAACATCTGAAGCCTCATTGTCCACAACCTGCATCCCCTCCTTGTAGAAGCCAGTGAACCCAGACAGCATCAGGAACTCCAGTGAGACCCTCCTGCACTGGCCTTGGAGCCAACTGAATGCAAGAAAGTTTCATGTGCATCTGGGACCCCACCTTGCCCCTACACACCAGCACAGGAACCACACTGAGCACTGGGGATCTTTGGATCCTTGCCCCACCACTCCCACACAATTGTGGGAGTAAGGCTGAGCTCCAGGGAACCTCTGGATCTTCAAAATGACAAAACAAAGGATCAATATGCAATCTCAGACCTCTACACCACCCAGAACAAGTCCAGAAAACATCAACACAGAAGAGCCTGGAAGTCATACACCTGAAATTTCTGAAATGATAGCAACTGAAGTAAAGAAACAACTCCATCAGGCCATAGAAGACATCAGATCGAAATATTCTCTCAAGTAAAAAAAGATATGACAACAATAATGAAAGAATTGTTTAGCATATCCAGAGAAGACACTGACAAGAAAATAGAGGAGCATAGACAACTCATATAAACCTTGAATGAACAATATAGAAAAGAACTAGAATGCATGAAGCAGATTCAAACAGATATCCAGGAAATTAAAAATTCCATTGAAAGCCAGCAAAACTGCCTGAATGAAGCTGAAGATAGACTTTCAGACTTTGAAGACAGCATTGCCACTAAGGAATGTGAAAAGAAGGATCTCTTAAAAACAACAAGGAACCAGGAAATAACAATTCAACAACTGCAAGATGAAGCAAAGAAAAACCATGTCAGATTAATAGGTATCAATGAAACAGCAGGTGTCTACACTAATGACATAGAAAGACTATTTGCTGAAATAATAGCAGAAAATTTCACAGGCACGGAAAAAGAATTGGACATACAGTAAGTGAAGCATATAGAACTCCAGTTAACCATAACCAAAATGAATGTACTCCCAGACACATAGTGATCAAGATCCCAGAAACTCAACAAAAGATCAGAATATTAAAAGCTGTTAGAGAAAGAAACAGATCACCTATAAAGGAAAGCCCATCAGAATCATGGCAGATTTCTCAACACAAACCATCAAGTCAGAATGAGCTTGGAGTGGAGTATTTCAGGTATGGAAAAAAAAAAAAAAAAAACCAGCTTCCAACCCACATTGCTGTACCCTGCAAAGCTATCTTTCAAAATTGATAGAGAAACAAGATACTTCCATGACAAGGATCAACTGAAGAAATTCAGGAGTGCCAAGCCAGTCCTACAAAGAGTACTAAAAGATATCCTAGAAAGAGATAAAATAGACCACAACTTCAAGAACAAAAACAAAAAGGAACAACCAAGCAGCACAAGCAATTAAACAGAGTGAGAAAAAAAGATCCAACAGCAGGAAAATAACATGACAAAGATAAGCCAATACATATCAGTTATAACCATCAATGTAAATGGTCTCAAGGCACTAATCCAAAGAAGCAGACTGGCAGAGTGGATCAAGAAACAAAATCCAACTATATGCTGTATACAAGAAACACATTTAACTCAAAAGGAAATTCATGGACTGAAAATTAATGGAAAACAATACTCCACAAAACAGGAACCCAGAAAAAAGTGGGGATAGCTATTCTGTTTGCAGACAACATGAACTTCAAACTAAGAACAATCAAAAGAGATAAAGAAGGTCATATATACTTGTGAGTGGAAAACTTCAAGAGGAAGAGATAACAATCATAAACATTTATGTACCAAATACAGGAACACTCAACTGTCTAAGACAAATTTTAATAGACATGGAAAATGAAATAAGCAGCAACACAATCATAACAGGGGACTTTAACACATCATTGTCACAAAGCAATAGATCAACTAGTCAAAAAATCAGCAAAGAAATAACAGAATTTAACCAACTTGTGAACAAATGGACTTAGTAGACCTTTACAGAGTGTTCCATCCAAGAGCATCAGAATACGCATTCTTCTCAGCTGCACATGAGACATTCTCTAAAATAGACCATATGTTAGCACATAGAACATGCTTAAGTAAATGCAAAGGAATTGAAATTATCCCATGCATACTATCAGACCATAGTGCAATGAAATTGGAGATTAATGACAAAAGAAATCACAACAACTTCATAAACACATGGAAATTAAATAACACCCTCCTGAGCAATCAATGGGTCACAGACAAAATCAAAGTAGAAATTAAACATTATCTACAATCAAATGAAAATGTAGATATAATTTACGGGAACCTGTGGGATGCAATGATAGGAGTCCTCAGAGGAAAATTTACAGCAATGAATTCCCACCTCAGGAAACAGAATGAGCACAAATAAACAATCTTATGTTGTGCTTCAAGCTTCTAGAAAAAGAAGAGCAAGTCAAACTCAAAGCCCAAAGAAGACAGGAAATTATAAAGCTCAGGACTGAAATTAATGCAATGGAGACTAAAAAAACATACAAAGAATTAATGAACTGAGGAGTTGGTTCTTTGAAAGAATAAATGAAATAGATAAACCTCTAGCCAACCTTATCAATAAAAGGAAAGAAAAAACTGAAATACACACAATAAGGAATGAAATCACTACAGATCCTGAAGAAATTCAGAAGATCATCAATCCCTACTTTGAAAATCTTTACCCTCATAGGATGGAAAACACAGAGGAAATGGACAGATTTCTAGACACATATGAATTACCAAAGGTGAATGTAGAAGATATAAAACTTCTGAATAGCTAAATATCAGCCAGTGAAATTGAGAATGTAATAAAAATCTTGCCAATGAAGAAAAGCCCAGTTCCTGATGGATTCATAGCTGAATTCTACAAGAAATTTAGAGATGATTTAACACCAATTCGTCTCAAACTCTTTAATGAAATTGAAAGGGAAGGAATTCTCGCCAACTCATTCCTGGAGGCAAGTATTATCCTGATACCAAAACTGGAGAAAGACCCAACCAAAAAAGAGAACTAAAGAGCAATCTCCCTAATGAATACAGATGCAAAAATTCTCCATAAAATACTAGTAAACAGAATACAAAAAATCATCAAGAAGATTATATACCATGACTAAATGGGATTCATACCAGGAATGCAGGGATGGTTCAATATATGCAAATCAATTAATGTAATACACCATGTCAATAGAGCCAAAGACAAAAATCACATCATCATATCCATTAATACAGAAAAAGCCTTCAACAAAGTCCAACACTGATTCATGATAAAAACCCTAGAGAAAATAGGAATAGATGGCCTTTACCTCAAGCTGATCAAAGCCATCTATGACAAACCAATGGCTGACAGCATACTAAATGGTAAAAAATTGAAAGCTTTCACTTTAAAACCAGGCACAAGACAAGGATGTCCACGGTCACCACTCCTATTCAATATAGTTCTGGAAATATTAGCTAGAGCAATTAGACAAGAGAGAGAAATAAAAGAAATAAGGATAGGAAAGGAAGAAGTGAAATTATCGCTATTTGCAGATGACATGATACTCTACATAGAAGACCTCCAAAGCTCCATGAAAAGGATTATGGATTTAAAAACCACATTCTGTAGCATAGCTGGATACAAAGTCAGCAATCAAAAATCAACAGCATTCCTACACACAAGCAACAAACAGACTGAGAGAGAAATTAGGGAAACCACACCTTTCACAATAGCATCTAAAAAGATGAAATACTTAGGAATCAATTTAACAAAAGAAGTAAAAGATCTATACAGTGAAAATTGTAGTGCTCTGAAAAAAGAGATCAAAGAGAATATCAGAAAATGGAAAGATATTCCTTGCTCATAGATAGGAAGAACTAACATTGTGAAAATGGCCATGCTTCTAAAATTGTTGTACAGACTCAATTCAATCCCAACTAAAATGCCATTAGTATACCTCACAGATCTAGAGAAAACATTCCTAAAATTCATCTGGAACCAGAA
>NW_004955410.1:126805-163068 GCF_000276665.1 Chinchilla lanigera
TGAATATTAAAATAGAAACACTAAATTTATTGGAAGAGAAAGTAGGTAAAAATCTTGAAGATGTAGGGGTAGGCAGAGAGTTCATGAACAAAAGCTAAACTGCATGGGAAATACTTCAAAGAATCAACAACTGGGATCTCATCTCATTGAAAATTTTTTGCACATCTAAAGAAATCACCAGTAGAGTGAAAAGAAAACCCACGAATTGGAAAAAAATTTTAGTCAACTGCCCCTCAGACAAAGGACTTCTATCTAGGACATATAAAGAATTTAAAAAAAAATCAAGCCCCTAAAATTCAAAGACCCAATCCAAAATTGGGCATCTGAGATGAATACACACTTCTCTAATGAAGAAATACTAATGGTGAATAAATACATGAAAAAATGTTCAACATCATTAGTCATTCAAAAAATGCAAATTGAAACAACACTGAGATTTCATCTCACCCCAGAACGAGTGGCTATCATCAAGAAATCAACCAACAACAAATGCTGGAGAGTCTGTGGGGAAAAAGAAACTCTACTCCACCGCTGGTAGGAGTATAGACTGATGAAACCACTGTGGAAATCAGTTTGGTGATTCCTCACAAAACTAGGATTGAAAATCCCACTTAACCCAGCTATTCCTCTTCTGGGTATTTTTCCAGAAGAATTAAAAACATCATACCACAGTGATATATGTGCACCCATGTTTATAGCAGCACAATTTGTTATAGCTAAATCTTGCAAACATTCCAAATGCCCATCCACTGAGGAATGGATAAAAAAGATGTGTTATTTTTATACAATGGAGTATTACACAGTTATATAGAAAGATGAACTCAAGGCTTTTGTAGGTAAATGGATGCAACTAAAGACCATACTCATAAGTGAAATAAACCGAACCCACATGTGCAAACATCATATTGTCTCCCTAGTATAGGAACCTGAAAGAATAAGTAAAACTCAAAATGTACAATAGATGATACGAAAGGGAAAGAAATTGTTCAAAGGAAGGAACAACTGGGGTGAGGGAAAGAAGAAAAAGAAGGTCATAAAAAATATCTATATCTATATATATCTATGTATATCATCTATCTTATATATGAATAGCTGGGATAAGTGTACAGCTGATGTGTGATGGTATATTGAAAGGAACAGTTAATTCTTAAAATTTTTTATGTTCTGAACAATTTTGCATGCTTATATCTGATAATCTGAGCAACTGATTTGAAGACAACAATATGCAATGGAACAACTATTGGTGAATTCCTACCATCTTGTCTACTGAAACTGTATTATCTCTAATGTTTTATCTAATAATTATTTTTTATTCTCTTTAATGGCTTGAGTAATCTTCCATTCTTATATCTGGTAATCTGAGCAACATAGCTGAAGATAACAACATGTAATATAACAACCACTGTTAACTCCTAACATTTTGTTTTCAAAACCTGTATCATTTTTAATGTTCTTGCTTTGTTTTGTTTATGTTTGTGATGTTGGTGTGCTGCTATTGTTCTTTTATTTCTTTCTTTTACTACTCTCTTTAAAATAAAAATAGATAAATAAATCTTTTGTTTAAAAAAAAAGAAATACAGAGAATGAAAACTAAGTGCCTGAGGAGAAAAAATTCTTATACCACTCTGTCAGATACAGAAATCAGAATTATTAATGTAAAAATAACTGGTGAACGGTTTCAACAATTTGGAAATTGTGATGGAAGAATGAAGTTTCTTTCAGAAGAGATGGCCATTATATGGAGTTCCAGGAGTTCAACTTTTACTAAGGGTCTATGATGATTTGATCAGGTTTCTTGCATATGTACAGTAAGGTTTTTAAGTAATTCAAGGGCTCTCTCCTTTGCTCTTCTCTCTCTTCTATATACACAGACACATAGACAGAGTGTATTTGGATACATGACTCAAGTTTTAGAAAAAGCACAACATTGCATTGTAATCCATTTTATAGAAGTAATAGAGCACGAATGAAATTTTTAGATCTTTCAACTGATCCTGGCTTAATGTTGCGTGTGTATTTTCATTTACAGATTGACCTATTATGGCCAAGTCTTGCTGTATCTAAGTTGAAATATTCTCATTAGGTTCTTAGTGATTATGGCTTATTCTTTTGCTAGTCATTCTTAAATTTAATTCCATATATATACACACACACACACACACACACACACACACACACATATTATATGTTCTTTCTCACTCGATTGTAGTTGCTTGAACAGCCATGACATTGCATTTATCTTTACCACTGTGCTAGCACAGTGGTCTGAACAAGGCAGGTGCTGGTTAAATGCTTTTAAAACATACTGAGTTAACTTTTACACGTGATGTGAAGGCATGTCATGGCATTTGTGATTACTGAGCTCATTCTGAGAGGAAATACAAGGAGCTCATCTTAAATCCTACACCACACGACACTGACAGGATGACAGATAAAGAACAGAAAGACCAAATCAGTCAGGACAAAGGAAACGAGAACCCAACCGAAACTCACTCTGTAGTCACTGGACGTCACGTAGAAGATGGGCAGGAAGGCCAGCCAGATGATGCAGGTGGTGTACATGGTGAAGCCGATGAACTTGGCTTCGTTGAAGTTCTCGGGGCACTTCCTCGTCTTGAAGGCGTACACTGTGCACAGGATCACCAGGACCACATCGTAGGCCAGCGAGATCAGCATGCTGGAGTCACGCACGTTGCACTTCAAGATGACCGTCTCCCGCTTCTCGGGGAGAGTGTACCTCCGGGTGCCGGGGGCCTCCAGGACAAGCCACACAGACACTACTACGACCTGCACCAGAATGAGACCCAGGCAGATGAAGACCTGAGAGCTGGGGCTGATGAACTTTGGCCTCTGCGCGCCGTTCTTGACCCCATCGAAGATGCGGGCGATGCAGTTTGTCTTGGTCAGCAGGGCTGAGTAGCAGATGGCGAAGGAGGTCCCCAGCCCCAGCCGGCGCAGTGCGCAGATGACAGGCGACGGCTTGGCAATGAAGAAGAATGTCATGCAGTAGGACAGGCTGACCCCAAACAACAGGATGTAGCAGAGCTCCCGGCCCGAGGCTTTGACCAGGGGCGTGTTGTTGTGCTTGATAAACACAGTTATGACCACACAGGTGCACATGAAGCCCAGGCAGGCGATGGTGACCGGGCCAATGGCCCAGGCGTCTTCCCACTTGATGTAGTCCTCAGGAAGGTCGAAGCATCCCGACAGGTCAGCGGTGGGCCAGCGCCCAGGCCCACAGTCCATGCAGGTGAACTCGTCGGCCAGGTACTCGTAGGACTCGCAGGGAATGCAGATCCAGCAGCAGACGTCGCCGGGCTGCATGCTCTTCATCTCATTGGGTGCGCAGGGGTCACTGCACTGGGACGTGGGGACTGAGTCCTGGGCCCAGTGGATGGAGTCAGCATCCAGGGATAGGGTTTCTGCCCAGTGACCGACCTTCAGGTAGGAGTACTTTCCACCCGTGTCCTGGAAATTGAACACATTATATCGTCCCATTCCATCTCCAAAAGTGTCAAACTTGACGATGCTGTCTTCATCTTTATTTGTGATGAATGGTGCTGTGATGTGGAGAATGAAAGGGGGAGAAAGAATGCTTGATTAGGTATCCTATGTGTGATCAGTCAATTACTTTGTGACACACACTTAGCAAGACTGACATAAGTGCGATTCATCAGTTACCATTGAAAGTACACATCAAAAGCTCCAGCATGCTTATGCATTCATAGATTCACTGTCTTGACACAGAGCAGGCAGCACAGGAGCTCATCATGTAGGAAGGGAGCTGCAAGCCTGCAGCCATGCGCTGCGTGCGTGCAGATGCTCTTCTCCTGAGAGCTCCCACACAGGAAACGGGCACAACTTCAGGATCATTAAATATTTATTTATGTACAGTCATCAACATGTTTCCCACTTTATTTTCATGAAAATATAAAGTCAAGAAGACTTTTGTTCATTATATATCATGACTTCTTTTAAATAGTTCAGATGGTTCACAAAGAAAAAACTTAAAATCATTCATAATCCTTCAACTCTGAGTTTGTTTGGAGTATATTCATTCTGATTACACATATCCTTGTGTCTGTATCTAACACTCCTATCAGTGTTGCCAAGTCGGGGTAGCATCTAGGTGAGTGTGCATGTCCCCAAGGGCACTGGGAAAGTGGCTTGCTTCAGCCTGTCCCTGTCCTGCACTCCGTGACCCCCGAGAGCAGGGGGTCTCTGAGCTTCTAACTGCAGCTCCCAGGTCTCTTTGGGTACCATCAGCCGCCACCTCACCACCTTTTGTACTAAGTTCTCCAGCACAGTGCTTTTCTTACATAGCAGCTTATATTTATAAGGAATACTGCATTCAATCAAGCATGCTCCAGAGAAAGACCGTGAGCATGGAGGGAAGCTGTGCTTCCTGAGTGTCAGCCTCCCTTGGCCTCCAGAGATGTTCACAATCAGGCTCCCAGTCCTTCCTTGGCACTGTCCTCAGGACGTGGCCAAAGCCTGCTTCCTGAGTGGTGGCCTGCCGAGTCTGTGCACCCGTGGTCACATGTTGTGCACACCTGCTGTGAGCTCACTGTTTCAAAGGTGTGTGAGAAAAGCTAGCTCTCTGTGTGGCTGGGGAACTGCATGTGGCAGCACAGCAAGGGGCCTAGTGCATCGATCCTGCTGCCCCCTGGATGCATTTGGAGTCATCCCAGGCCAGCTGGCACTATAGGGAAATAGAGAGGCCCAAGGAGCAGAACCACTGAGTCTCTGGTCATCAGCTATAGCGTTCTGTAGCATGGTAGAACTCTGCGGAGCTTGGTGTTTTTCACACTGGACCTCATGAGGAAGCAAGATCGACGGAGATGTGACAATAAATCACTTCACCTTTGAAAGGCAGATGACATTACTGGTGCTGCAGTACCATAAAAGAACACAAACTAAAAGGAGGAAAAGAAGAATGACCAGCAAGATGGCAGAAGTCTAAACAATGACTTAGAATCTTCTCCAAAATCTAATTTCAAGCTCCTCATCACTCTAATGCCTCAGAATCAGGGCCTCATCTTCAGAGGAAGCCTGCTCTGGACACAAGTCATGAGAATGGCTTCTTGGGGTAGTCCACGATCTGATTAGTGCTGACCCCAGTTTCAAATAGATTTATTTGAGAGGTTTAATACCAAGGAGACCAGCCCTCCCAGGGCCCATTTGGTGGAAAGGAGTCAAGTCCAGTCCTTAGAAATATCACAGGTCAATAGCAGGAGGAAATTAAATGGGTTCTTCCTTTTTCTTTTTCTTTCCTCTCTGACAGAAGACCAATTAAGGAAAGACAGCAGCATGGCTGGGAAGAGGCCCTGAGGAAAGGGAATGGGGCCCACACTGCCCAGGGCCACATTCATAAATTCTAATGAAGATTGTACTGCTGGGCTCACGACTGTCCCTGAAATCATCTGAGGAACTGCAATAAAAATACAGGCGAGAAGACGGAAGACCGTGTCTCCCCTGCAAGAGGTGAAGAGATGAAGGAACCAACATCTGCCTACAGCAGACAAAACCACTTACAAACACCGTGCAGCCAGAAGACAGAAAATAGCAAGAGCGGTTCCCCACCTGTCACAACCTACTGATCAGGACAAGGCCGAGGGAGCCTTTCTCACTGTTCCCACCTGAGCGATCAGCAGCTGGACAGCGCACCACTTTGCCCTCTTGGGCGCTTATTCTCCTGTGAAGAAGGATCAGGTAGGACCCGGCCCAGGGAGAGGCACCTACAAGGACTGCGTGTTGCTTTGGGAGCTGTGACCCTTCAAAGGGACGTCTAGAAAAGGACTCTAGAAGGGTAACATGGCCAAGGCTTCTGGATGGACACTCACTGCTTCCCTATGCACAGTCTGCACCCTAGCGCTGAATTTCAGCACTCACAGGGTTTGGAACAGAAAGCTCTACTATTAGACCAAGGGTGAAGAGTGGGGAGACAGGTGTGGAGAAAACAGCAGCTGGTGGAAATGAGTGAGCCCACCCCGGCCCCCAGTTCAGGGCGCAGGGTCAGGTGGCCTGACTCTCAGTATGTATTTTAAAATTGCTGGAAATCTCACCGTGGCCACTGATGCTTTGGGAGGGCCCTCTTCAGTGTGAGCTGCTGCTATGACCTCAACTCTTTCTAACCTGTTTCTCCCACTCCTGCCCCTTCTATATAAAGCTTTTCTGTCATCTTAATGAGTGCTTAGCTTTACAAAATGTTTTCACTGAAATATAATATGCATGTAGAAATAAGCAAATGATAACAAAGTGAACACGCATAGCATCATGGCTGCTGAGAACATGGCCTGTCTCTTGCTCCTGTCCCTGTCACTTAGCCATTCCTTTCCTACAAGGCCACGACCACCTTAACTCCCACTAAGTATGTTAGCGCTGCTGGAACAAAGTCCCGCCAACTAGACATCCTGAAAGGACAGAGATTTACTGTTTCACAGTCAGGGCTGAAACCAAAGTGCCAGCAGGGCTGGTCCCTGCGAGGGCCATAATGAGGAATCTACTCCATGCCTCTTCTGGCTTCTGCAGTGTTACCAGTGCTCTCTGGTGTCCTTGGCTTGCAGATGTGTCACGCCCACTTTCCACGATCACAGGATCTCTTCTCTGTGCCTCTGCCTGTCCAAACTTTACCTTTATATAAAGACACTGGTCATACTGGATTAGGGCCATCTTAGTCACTTTCTTCATTGCTGGAAACACAATACCTGGCACCTGTGAGCTAAAGGAGGGAAGGTTTATTTTAGCTCACAGTTTGTAGAGGTTTCAGTCCATAATCCACTGACTCCAGGGCAGAGCAGGTTGGCAGAGAGTGTCCAAGGGGAATAGCTGCTCAGAGCATGGTGACTGAGATGCAGAGAGGAAAGGGAGGAGCTGGGATGGAAGTGAACTTGCTAATCTTTGTTGATAAAAAGAAGACCAATAAGAAGAAACCAAGTACACTACAATAAGACAATAGGAACTTCTAGGCCACAACCCCAGTGACTGCCTCTTCTGACCAGACCCTACATCCTAATGGTTAGTCAGCTGTAATGCCCCCATACTCCAATCACCTTCCAGAATCCCTGCTTATGAGTATGTGAGGCTCTTGGTCTTGGGGGACATCTAGATATAAACCATAACATTCTGCCCCGGTCCCCCCAGGACTCATGTGCATTCCTTTATCCAAAAGGCACTTAGTCCACCTCTAAGAGTTGCCCAAGTCCTAACAGTTTCAGCAGTGCTGAAAAGTTCAAGTGCAAAGTCTCCTCTGAGACTTCAGGCAAATTCTTAGCTGTAAGCCCCTATAAAAATCAAAAGAAAGTTAAACACTGCTGGCACACAATGGCACAAGGTAAACATTCCCCTTCCAAAAGGGGATAGAAAGTAATGGGACCAAAGCAGGAACAAAAGGCAGTGAGGCAAATCCCACAGCTCCATGTTCTGGGGCAAGCTATGGGAAGGTATGAGCCCCAAAAAACTTGGGCAGCCCCACTTCTATGACATTGCTGATGATTGCAGTTCTCACAGTTTTCTCTTGGACAGGCTTTACTCACTCCTTGTGACTTTCCTCAGATGTTCCACATTCTTGGCTTCTCCAGCTTCCTGGGGTCTCCACTCCACTGCATTTTTGGCTTCATCCTTATAGCTTCATGTATGGCCCACTCAGGGGCAACCTGCCTGGTCTCCCAGGGTTTCTTCTGAATTTTGAGTGGAAGCTTGCCTGAGGCCACAACTTTTACATTCTGCATGCACATAAAACCAACATCAGGTGGATGACACCAGTGTCTGCCACAGATCTAGCTGAGCCTGATCCTTTTGCATCATGACTGCAGGGGCTTCTGAGTACCTGGATGGCTGAGAGCTGTGAACTGAATCCCCAAATTCCCTAGATGGCTGTTCTTGTGCAGGGTACACTGGGGCTCTCTTGTCGAAACAATCCTTCACTTTTACAGTGATCCTGTGATGGGTGAGGTCTTTATAAGTTCTGTGATGCTCTCAGGTCATTTTTCCTATTGTCTTATTGTAGTGTACTTGGTTTCTTCTTATTGGTCTTCTTTTTATCAACAAAGATCTCCTTTGCCCCATTTTTACAGACCCTTTCTGAAGAAACTGAAAAGTTTTTGCTTTTAAATTTTTTTTTTGCTCCTGATTTTAAGTACATATCTGGCTCAAAGCATTAGACAGCATCCATGCTGCATCCTTTAATCTTAGTTTTCTGCAAAATCTTAGGATGTGAGTAAAATGTAGATGAATTTTCCATCGGAGTATTACACACATGGTCTGGAGTCCAACTGCCAATGAGTCATCCCCTGCTGAAACCTCCTGATGCTGGTCTTTACCAGCTGCATTACTGTCAGCATTGTGGTCTTCTGTGTTCTCATCATAATCTCCAATTAATCTCAGCTTACAGCATTCTCGGTCTGCTTCTCCAGCCAGCAACTCCAAACTTTTCCAAACTCTTTCCATGAAGCAGTTCTACAAGCTTTTGAACCACTGTCAGGTAGCTGCACAGCAGTGACCCCACTCCTGGTACCAAAGTCTATTTTAAGTCACTTTCTTTCTTGCTGAGACACAATACCCAATACCCACGAATTAATTGAAGAGAGTTTATTTTGGCTTACAGTTTGTAAATGTTTCAGTCAATAATCTGCTGGCTCTAAGGCAGGACAGCATGACACAGTGGCATGGCAGAGGAATAGATGCTCACGGCCTGGCTGCTGGGAAGCAGAGATGGACAGGCAGAGCAGGGCAGGGAGATAAACTCTTCCAGGCCACATACCCAGGGACCCCCTCTTCTGTACAGGCCCCACCACCTAACACTCAGTCAGCTATAAGCCCCTACAATCCAATCACCTTCCAGAAGTGCTGCTATGAGCACATGAGGTTCTTGGGGGGAACCTAGACATAAACCATCACAAGGACCTACCCTAATGAACTCATTCTGCTTGGTTACCTTGTAGACTGTATTCCCTAATACTGTCACACTCTGAAGTACCAGACTGGAACATACTTCTTGGGGGAAGATGCAACTCCTTCCATAAAAACCATACACATATTTGGCTACATAAATATAAACACATATAGTTCATATTTATGTAGCCATCAAGTGTGTATTATTTTGCATCTAACATCTCTTTCTCAAAATTGTTTTGTGATATTTATTTATATAGTTGATTTTATTTTTAATGATACATAGTACTTCATCATATGATATGCCACAATTTATTTTTCCATTCTTTTGTTGGTAGACATTTCTTTTTAAAATTTCTTTAAACTTACATAAATAGTGATGTGTTTTTATTTGAGTTATCCTAGAAGCAAACCTCAAGACTAAATCTGAGCTTGAGGAATCGATCAGGGAGGCACTAGGAGGGTAGAGAATTAAGATATAAAGGAGAAAATATCAACTTGGGGTGCACTGTGTGAGTCAGGCTGGGGGCTGTGCACCTCAGAGTCACTGGGTGTTGTCTGAGGAGTGTAGTCAGGAACAAAGTGAAGCACCCCAACCTGTTCACAAGTCAGGTGTGCAATGCTCACCTATTGTGGCTGATGGCTGCTCCAGGGGTACTAACAGCAGGGTGCTTCCACTTGTTCTAGTTGTAGGGGAGATGTGTTCTTGTGACCAGGCAGAGCTCCTCTGCCAGGCAGAGTCATAGGTGCTCTATTGAGAAACAATCAGCAAGCTTAAGACTCAAGAGCCAAGGAGGAACGATAGCTTTTGCTTGGTGTACCACAGTCATTCTAGGCATACCTTTTGGTGTACATGTATATTTGTGTGTGTGTGTGTGTGTGTGTGTGTGTGTGTGTGTGTGCACTTGTGTGTGTGTGATGGAAAAATTGTATGGGATTCCAGATGTCTAACATTCTTAATCACTGACATTCTATTTTAGACATTCTGCTGGAGAAAGGGTGGCATTCCATTTGGATTTTTGGTAACTAGCTCTTTCCTGATACTGGATGATGCTGAGTGCTTTTTCATAAGCTAATTGAGCATTTGGAAATATTCTTTTCAACAGCGCCTTTGCCAGTCTCATGTATGTTGGATTTTCCATCTTTTGAAATTTGATTTGCAGAGAAATTTTAAATCCTGGAAATGAGTCCTTTTCAAATGCTTGTGTTGCAAAGATATTTTCCCATGAATATGTATGTGAAAGCTGCTAGTGCTGAATGAATTTCAGGACACTGTGCTATTCAGCTGCTCACCAGCCCTGGGTGTTGTGCATTTAATTTGGGAGACACTGAGACTGGTACACTGGAAGAGTGTCCACTGTCTGTCTGTCTTGTTACCAAATCTCTAGTCCCTCTACAGCAGGGATAATGACCCATTCATCCTTGCTTTTTCACTGCACTGGGTGAGATGGGAAGGTAGGAAGCAGGCCTTTACTAACTGCCTTCTCAACGGATCACTAGACTTGCTACAGTCATCTTAGGATCTCAAAATCATGCCAATGTCTGAGCATAACAGGCCAATTAGATGTGAACCTGAAGAAATGACCCTTGACCCTTACGTTTTCCTGTTGTCAAGGTTGAGGATGTCCTGTTGGGATGTCCAGTGGAAAAGGTGAAAGCCCCCTGGGAACAGGTGAGGGTCTGGCCTACGGTGTCACAGTGCTGACAGGGTGAAACCCTTGCTAGGCAGTGACTAGACATAGTTTGCAAATTTCAGTCTCTGTTGTAAATGGAAAAGACCCAGAGAAACTCTCTATGGTCTCAGCATCCCAAGATTATGACTTCCATGTCTTTTTCTTCCCACACAGGCATTTCCCACACAGGAGCCTCCCTTTATCACAGATTTTGCCACCACAGATCTGTAGGTTTCTCCTTTTTTCACCTTCTGAAAAACCCTTGCCAGCCAGATCTCTCCTTGTCAGCTCTCACTAGACAAGCAGCACACTGGTGTCTCCAGCAGGAGCTGGGGTTGCATCCTCCTAGAACAGCCTGAGTGAGGACACCTGCTCTAAGAGAGCTCAGAGGGGTCTTGTGGGAGCTCAGCACCCAAAAACACCATTGGGCTCTGCAGATTCACCAGCATATTTCAATTTGGAGGGCAGGTTGTGTCTCCTGAAGACAAATTTAACCTGTCCTCATGTTTCTTAATGTGACCAGGTCATAGAGTAGAGCACAAGTAAAGGATAAAATCAGAAAAAAAAGAGGGAACAAAGGCTTCCCCAGGATAAAGCTGGATGGAAACAGACATCCCTGACTTTGTAGAAGAGAAAGCAGAAGCCTCCCATTGTTTTTTGCCCTTATGTGGCTTCTCCACAGGTCCACATGCTACACCATGGTGCACTGTGTGTGACAGGGACGGAAGACACACCTGGGGGACCTCCTGCTCAGAGATGCTCCAGAAGTCAGCAATACAAGCCATCAAAGAGGACTTAACTTTGGAAGCAGAGCTAATATGCTGAAGAATGTCCTCACAGTGACAGGAACACTTAATGGAGCACGCTTCCTCATTCTTAAGCAAACAAGAGACTTCTCTATGAAAAAGCAGAACAGCAGAAATTTCACTCATCCTCTGAGGACAAGTGTGCCAAAGATAAGGACAGCAGCTTAGCATGCAGCTACTGGGGTTTCTAAGGGGGAGCAAATTAATTTCTATTTCTTGCCTGTCGCCTGCATGGACACGTTTGGCTCTTGGTGTAGTGTTATGGCAAGAGAACACGAGGGGAGATAAATTGCTGCTCCTGCCAGCATGCTGGTCCGCTGGTCCATTGTTCCATTGTCGTGTGTGTCCTGAACCACTGTAGTGCAGCTTGCTCTACTTCTTCACAGCGAGGGGCTGCGTTATTGAACCATAAGATTTCAAGTGGCCTCATCAGGTCATCAAGTATGTCTACACAGTGCTGGGGAATTCCAAACCTGCCTCGTCAGAAAGGGCTGTCTCCCTGGAGGTAACTGCAGTGACAAAGCAAAAATTATAATGAAAAAAGTTCTCCTCTCTGTGCCCCAGTTTCATTTTGAATTATTCTAAGGTATTAAAGGTATCACAAAGCTGATTATTTTGTCCCATTTTAGAAAACACCCTTGGAAATTGACCATACCTCAGAAAGCCTTTCAGCTCACTTAATTCTCACTTACGCTCCTCCACAGTTGTGTTAGCTTAGTAAGGTGGATAACTTTGACTTTGCTATAGTGTCTAACATAGCTCCTGTGTATAACACTTTCATCTATGTCTGTCTGTACCTTTCTTGAATAAACTCTCACATTTCCCACCTCATATTTTTTACTGAGCAACCAGGGGGCAGGTAATTGTCAAAACCCAGATCTTCACCCACAGACATCCTTTAAACAGCTAGAGAAGGTTAGTAGTTAGCTGTGCATGGTAAAATTATGGTATTCAGACATCAGCACCCTGCCAGGGGAGTGATGGAGAAGCAGACAGATTCCCTTCTGGCTCTTCTACTCCCTGCTACTCTTGTGTGTTTTCCTGTCCCTTCGTGTTCTTAATACTCACTCCTGCCACGTAGCAAAGAGTGAAGCCAGTTCTGACCAGACCACTGCATGCTGTACGCATTCCCCCTTTCAAGGATACTCATCTTAAGAGGTCCCAGTCAAAGAGCAATATCAGAAGCCATCATGGATGGATGGCTGATGGCGGAATCTGGTATCTCAGTGAAGAAAGAGTTTGGGACAGGAGGTTTGTCCAGCTTTCCTAAAATGACATCTTTTGGAGAAGGAAGAGTGAGTTTGTTCTTTGATCATGTTTTACCTTCACTTTTAGGACAAAGAACCTGTGTCTCTACGTTTCTGTCTTTTCTTACTATTTACATGACCTTCTTCCCTTGCAGGTAGGATCACAGCATCTGGAGAGCCATCGGATGTACCTCCAGGGCTCCTGATGGCAGCCAGCCTTGGGAATGGCCTCAGCCCTTTGTATGCCACTTTTGCTCCTTTCCTCAAGAGCTGGCCTTGGCAGACTTTGGGCCTCCTCTGCCCCTCTGGCCCACCTTCACCAGGCAGGGAAGGAAGAGCTGGTGCCTGCTAGCTCTTGTGGGTGTTTGACTTTGTGAGCTTGAGATCTGCTCTATAGATGTAGCCATTCAGATGGGTGCTATGAAACACCAAAGTGTTTTAGGCTTTTGTCCTGTTTCCAGCCATAATATCAGAAGTCTTTTTAATGTAGAGTTGTGGGAGAGATCAAATACCCAGCTATTAACAAAACCAAAATGTATTTCCTCTTGGCTGTTGATCCTTATGTGCTTAGAATCCAGGAAAGAAAAAGGACAAAGTAGGATTTGAGCAATGCATCCTATCCAACACCCCCAGAAGTTCCTCTGTTGGTTCTAGTTAAGGAAATGGATTAAGAAAGGGGCAGAGCACACTAAGGAGAAAGAAGAGACACGCAACTGATGAAAAGGCAATTTAATGGCACTGTTCAAATTTTAGAAGCTTTTTTCTTTCACAGAGGAGTTGTGTCTCCGTACAGATACTGGACAACAAAAGACAGCGGCAGCAGAGAAGCAGGGTGGGGGGAGACAGTGGCTGGGGACTCAGGGGGTGGTGGTGGGTGCAGTTCATCCACCTCTGCCTCTCACCTGCACGTGGCTGCTTTACCCCAGCTGAGCTTCTCCCTGCAGCACGGACCTGTGAGCAGCACCTCGCACGGTGTCCGTCCAGCATGCAGCAAGTACTAGGTGATGCGGTGCTACTACTGCTACCAGGGGCTATCACCACAGCCTTCCGGATGACTTCTTAGGGCTCCTTCTCCCCTTCTGTTCTGGCTCATGCTTCTTTTGAAAGGTCCTGGAGTCCTCATACCCACCACTGCCCACTAAATGGCAGCCTGAATGGCTCTCCTGCTGCATGCAGCCATGTTGCCAGAGATTTTGTTTTTAGAGAAAAAGAAATATTCTAAGAAAACAGACTTGTAATCACGCATCTGCTTAAGAAAGATAGTGTTCACTACTGCTTATGAGTAGTAGTGAGTCTGTCCTGAGAATCATCCAGTAATTGATACACATAGATGTTCTCTCAGTGTTTGAGCTACCAGTTTGTTTACTTTATTTAGGGACACATAACATCCAGTGAATCCGTCCATCACAGAGCTCTGGCCTGCATGGTAAACCGTCATGGATTCCCAGTGCCTCTCCACCCTCACGATCCACACAGGGGCTCTTTCCCATGCTTAGCCTGCACTTTCCACCTCACAGCTTTGTGCCACATCCTCTGTGCTCTGCACCCGCCCCCTTCCCTGCATCCCGAGTCTGTGGCGTGACTCAGCTGCAAGTCCTCTCTCTTCTCTAGGCTCTCGTGTATAAGAGGGCCCTTTCTTTGGAATTTGTCATCCTTCCTCTTTACCTTAGGTCTCTTACTACTGTTGTTTTATTATCACTCTTGTGATTTCAAGGGCTAAAACTAACTTTCCTGTCTTTCACAAAGGAGCTGTAACCAGGGATCTACAGTAGCCTGAGAAATGGTTTGTTCTGTACAGTATTCCCCTTTATCATTACTGCAGGTCCATACCTGGGGCTGATCAATACTCCTGATAACTCATTTGAGTGACCCCCTTTAAACACAGTCATTCAGGTTCTCAAACTGGCTGGTTTAAGACAGCTGTGATTGTCTCAAAAATGTCAAGGGAGAAGAAAAAAGCCTACCAGTTAGAAAGACCATTCTGGAGGAAAAGATTTTTAAATTTGATTTTCTTGTGAACCAGAGGAGAGAGGGAAATGCTGAGGGAGTGTGGGGGTGCAGAGCACAGGAAAGGAGTCACGCCAGCACCCGGCACACTGCGGCACCCAGAGCCCTGTGTGCACGCCTCTCCTGCAACACCGGCCAGCCCCAGGCACGGGCCCAGCCACACGGTGAGCACCCAGAGGCCCTGCCCCAGCCCCCAGGGCTGACCACCTGGGCTGGGTTCTTAGCCTCACCGCTTTCTGGCACCTTCAGGTTTTTGTTTTAATCTCATGTGACCCCGGAGTTAGCGTGAATGCGTAGTGTGGTGCCTAACATGCAGAAAGTCTTGCATAACTGCTGACTTGATCATCAGAACACTTGCTATTTCTCAGAAATTCAGTGTCTGTTGAATGAATGTGTGAGTGAATCTACGTCCACTAGGGTATGAGCACTGTGCTAGATCAGCCAGTTGGCTTCCTGAGGCTTGGTCAGATGGCTTGGGTCTGTCTGCTCATGAAACTGTAAGGTGGACTGTGGGGGTTCCTCAGGTTGGAGACTTCTCAAGCCACCTGCAGGTTGGTGACATAACCTATTTCTCTCTAGTTGTTTGTTCTTTACTCAGTCTTTTTCGTTGGGGTTTATTGTCTGCACTAGTGTCCTCTTTTCCACTTTTGCAAATCACTTGCGAATTAACTGAGTGCCTCACCTCCAAATCTCACCTACTTACTTCTGCTACAGTCGGGTGTTAAATCATGAGACACACACCACACACACACACACACACACACCCTGCCCGCTCATGACAAAGAAACCAGAGGCCGTGAAGACACGCTGGACTGCAGCTGCGCAGTGCAGCCTGGGCCATGGGCACGAGGAAGGAGGGACACGTGGCTGAGCCTCTCTGGACCTCAAGGACTCCTCCGCTAGCAGGGGCCCTGGGTGGCACAGAAACGGGAACACTGGACACATTTCCTGTGGAGCGCTGTTCCAGTCTGCAGAAGCAGGGCGCTCTTTCCGCTCAGAGAACGTGTAAGATTTTGGGTAGCAGGGATGTGCCTTCGGAACTGCTGCACCCCTAATGCCTCGCCCTGGGCAGACGTGCTGGAGGAATGAATAAGGAGTTAGGGAAGGAAGACCGACTAACGTGACACCCAGAGCGAGAAGCTCCCCACACATCAGCTGACAGTCTAAATTGGTAAACTTCTTAACACACAAGGTAACGCTATCCTGCTACACAGTCAGAGCACTCATTTGGAAAACCCAAGGAAGACATCATTCCTATTATCTACTTCAAAATAATGAAGGTGAGGCAGCAGGAGCAACTCTGCTCCTCCCCAGCCGAGGCCATGGCCGGGACCTGACCGAAGTCTGATGTTCCTCTCACCCTGCCAGCGTGAGCTGGTCTGCTCTGTCCCACCAGGCACATGGACGCATCTGTGAAAGACCAGCTGGTGCTGGGTTTGACGGTCCCGGCTCCTCTCCATGCCATTCACACCCTCTCCACATGCACCTGGAAGACACCTTCTCCACATCAAAAGCTGCCTGCAAAAAGGGTGTGACAGCTGGAGATAGAACCAGCCAGAGGCTAGATTTAAATCACTATGTGGGTTCATTCATAAATTCACTTGTTAAAAATCTGAATTTATATTGTATACAATAAAAGCTGTGCTCTAGCCATGAGCAAAGTATCAGCCAGAGCCATTAACATGGTAACCTGGGAACAGAGTATCCTAGGGCTCCAGGAGTCTTCCCCATCCGCAGTTCACCTCGAGCTGGGCATGGATTCTCACACACCCACTTTCCAGCCCCCCTGTGTTTGGATCTCAGAGGACCTGCCGCAGGGTGAGAAGACAGCTTTGGATTGTTGTGATTTTAGCAAGTACTTTTCACCTACAATTAGCAACGGTCAGTTATGGAAAGATGTGGAGATGGTCTGTGGTTCTGGCACTCAAGGGTTAGAACCCCACACACCTTGGGTCCACGCCCTGAGTAACTGCACTGTGGAAACTGCAGTTCTCTGGTGAGTCTGCTTGGTCACCAGCCATGGCCACTGCAAGAGGAGGTGGCTCAGGGCCTGCTGGGCAGCACATCACCCTGATCTCAGCCTTTCCATCCCTGATGGCTGCTGTGGTAGCGGCTGCTTTTCAAGATTGTTATTGAAACAGTTTCTAAATTGTCCTTGGAACATTTCTTCTGTCAGCTTTGGGATTTACGACTGTCACTCTTGAATGAACTGTATGGTAACTCATTTGAGGCGCAAGCAACAGTCTTTTTAAGGTAGCAATTGGAACGGATGTGAAGTCCTTTTCTCAAAGCTTTGCTTGATGATGTGTGACTTTAGAAGGAAGAAATTTGAAAAAATTGTTGCAAAACAAAGGAGAAAGGTGAAAAACTATTTTTCCTTAGATTTATTGCTTCCCACACATGCATAAAGACATACAATGACAGCTATTTCCTTCCCTCTTATTTTCATCCTATAGATTCAGCACGGGGCATCATGTACCTCTAGCTGTGATAATTGTGGAAGTGGAACTGCATGGGGAGCTCGTGGGACACACTCTACAAGCAGATGCATCTCACAGCAAGGATGTCTGAGCTGGGTCCTAGGACTCACGCCGACGACCAAGGAGAGGCTGTGCCTTTCTTGCCCAGCCGGGGTCACAAGTCTGACCAGTGAGGCAGGTCACTGTCCAGGGGGGCAGCTCCGGTCCACAGCGTCTGTCCCCGTGTCCAGGAAGGTGACACTGCTCTTTGTGGCTCTGTAGGGCCAGCGCTTCCTCTTTCACTGTTAGCTGCACTTGCTTGCTGGGAAGTGACAGAGGCTGCAGGCCCCTGCTGGACACTGAGGCCTTGGGCACATGTGCGTCTTTACGTAGTGGCCTTTCCCTGGCCCACTGTACGTCTTCTCCACAGCTCCTTCTCTTACTCTTAGGATGGAGTTCTAAGCAGGAGTTCTAAGTCATGAATACTGCTGCAGATGCATCTGTCTGACTGCGTGTCATTATCCCACTGAGTTTAACTCAATACATTTGGTCCCAAGTGACAGTTCACAGATGACAAACTTAGCGTAAAAGAGGCTAAGTCATGTCAGCCAGTTAGTGAAAGTCCCAGGACCAAACAGAGGTCTGAAAGGCTAGACCACATTGTTTTTGTTGTAAGATGCTCTGTTCCACCCTACCCTGACCCTTGGATGTCCAGTCTACTTTACATATCTGTTCCTTCTGCCTCCAGGGCGCTGACTCACCCAGGCTGGGATCCTGCTCACTCCTCCGTCCAGAAGGCAGAGCTGCGTCCCACTCAGACTGAGAATCGGCCTAAGAGGCACATGGCAGGCCCAGCGGCAAGTGGCTGGTGACTGAGCCCCAAGGAGTGAGGGGCAGACTTTCCTTTCAGGCAAAGTCCCTAAGTCACCGCCGCGGTGTGGCCTGCGGGTTTCTGTGAGTGGGTCCTTTGGGAAAGAATTCACTTTTTGGTCACCATAGAAAGCTATGGTCTGTGGTAGGAGGAATGCCCTGGTCTGTAGTGAAAGACAGTGTCTAAAGCAGTGAGCTCAGGTGAGTGTGTATGTGCACACAGGCGTGTGTGCGTGCATGTGCAATACCGTGTCCATTTAAGTCGGTCCAAATTCCCTTTGTGGCTTCAGCTTGCTTCTGTGGCTGCCTCTATGACCTCAGTGGCTTCTCGTCAAGTATCTCATTCACTGATGAGTTTTGAGACCATATTTGTGAGCTTACTTTTGAATAAGTGAAAAAGTAAGAACTATCTCATTTTAGTTAGAATGAAGAAGGAGATGTTGAAAAAACTGAAAGGTCCAGAGTTTTCTCCCGTTCCCTTAATTCACACATACTCTTTTACTCTTTCTTTGTGGGGATTGAGACAGGGTTTCGCTATGCAGAACAGGCTGGCCTCGAAGTAGTGGCAATCCTCCTGCCTCAGCTTTCTGAGTGCTGGGATTAGCAGTATGTGCCACCATACCCAGCTGACAGATTCTTTTAATAGCATTACTCTCACAGTCCTAAAATGGCCCCGAAAGCCTAGATTTATGTCCTTTCAGAGGACAGCATTCAGCATGGTAACCAATCTCCCCGCTTCAGTGGAAAGCCATGAACCCCCACTTCCAAGTGTGGTCAGAACCATTCTCCTAATGCTACCTTTGCTGTGTCACCTTTGATCAAGCCCTCCAGGGAGGCTGGGGATGGAGCTGGGGGACAGCCTTGCCCAGCAAGAGTAAGGCCGGGGTGTGGCCCCCTGTACTGCAAGGACAAAGCACATGCCCTTCAGGGATTTTCACCTTCGGAGCAGTTCTCAGCAAACTGATGTCCTCTGTGATCTTTCCACCTCTCCAACAAAGGCTGACCCCTCCCCTCCCCCCACGCTGTGCCCACCACTTCCGCTCTGTGCTCCAGGAGTTCTGGGACGTTCTCACCCTGAAATGGCTTTGCAGTCTTGCTTGTTCCTCTGCACACACAGTTCCTTTGCCTGGGTCTTTGTTCACTTGTCTAATTCTTATTTATGTCTTCAGATATATACTATTTTCCACCAACCCTCCAAAATTAGAATATGTGATGTTTTCTGTATCTGCATAGTGTTTAACATTCATTCACTCCTCTCACATCCAGTGTATGCTAGGGATGTAACAGTGATCAACGTAACTTTGACCCTTGCTCTCAAGGAAATCAGCCTGGTGGGCTACAAACACACAATTTAAAATTTGACAGGTGCTATTGCAACAGCAGCAGAAAACTGAAACAACACTCAGGTTTGGAGGCAGACTTATTTACATCGGCGGGCACTGATCAGAAGCATTCCCAGAACATCGGGCCCCGATCTCTGGTGGTCCAGGGCTTTTACATGATGCACAAGCAGGAGGTACAACGAGATACAAAGGTGAGACAGAACAGCCTGGCAGTTCTTCTGATTAGCTAGCAGGGTGAGATCATCCGTTATAGGGCTAGATTAATGACCGTCAGTTACAAATACAAGTAAGTATCCTATGTGTTTGGCTGCACACTCGTGGTTACAGGAGTGAAGAAAGTAATTACAAAGCCATGAAGCAGTTACAGAGCTAGGCAGTTTCAAAAAAATAAAGTTTTAAGAAGAACCATTTCTCTTGTACAGTTTTTCCTTTCACTACGGCAAAATCTAAAATGAGGCAGTAGCCAGAGCGAGGAGTGTGCGGCTGTGCAGTGGTCAGGGAAGACTTCCTCAGGGAAGATATTCACACTGAGCTTTATGAGCAGGGTATCCGGAGAAGCAGCACCCAGGGGCAGCACACGCAGTTCTCCAGGTTGGAAAGGGCCCGGTGCACACTGGATCCCCAGAGAACAGGGGAGGAGGTGCGAGGATGAGCAGGAGTGACAGGAAGGGGCCAGGGTCCGAGGGCCTGTGCTCGCTGGCTGTGTTTAGACGTTGTTCTCACCATGAACAATGCTCACAGGATGCAACTAAGTTTGCACTTTTAACAGCACATTCTGATTTCTATGTGGAGAATGAAATTAGGAGTGTAAGGGTGGAGACAAGGAGAATCACTAAGTTTCAGATCCTGAAGTAAGAGATGACGATGTACAGCCTGGATAGTGTTTAGAACTTTCTTCCCCTTTGGGAGAGGGAAGGAAGAGGGAGAGGAGGGAAGGTGAAATAAAGATCGAGTTTTAAACTGGTTGTGTGAACCTTGAGATGTTTTTAGGAAACGAGGAAGGGATAACAGAAAGGGCATCACACTTACAGCTCTAGATGCCAGCAGCGCCAGGCATGGAGAGATCTGTGATTATCCTTCATGGTGCTGATGTTAGGGGCTAAGCACAGAGCCAGCAAGGGTGACAGGATGGAGATCTGAGAGAGCTCACCCTCTGAGTTTGGACCCAGAATAAGGAGCAGAAAACTGCCAAGCAGACTGACAGAAGGGCCAGGAAGCAAGCGGGAGGATGGCACGGGAGCATGGGAGTCTGCAGAACGCAGCTCTGTGAACAGAACAGAAGCCACGGGTGCTAAAGAGAACAAAGAAGGAAGCGAACGGCCAGCTGTGTCCCGGGGTTAGAGCAAGGCCTGTTTTACACACGCACATTCCGCTGTAGATCAATTTTCTCAACAGGTCTCTAGACTTGACACGGAGGTACAGGGCCTCATATATGGCAGATACCTCATAAGTCGTTACCAGGTTAGACAAATAAACGGATCCCACAGCCAAATAAGACAGCAGCAGAACCCCAGCATCTCAGAGAATCTGAGAAATGATTCCTGCCCCTCGCACTGACCTCCAGTCGAAATTGTACTTTAAGTTTTCTGTAATAGTTAATCCAAAAAGTGACCAAGGCCAGGCCCCAAGGAGCTCACCGGACAGCATTCATCACCAGGACACGGTGTGCTGAATGGGAGGGGACAGGGAGAGAGGGCCGAGCTGCACCTTCAGTTAATTTTATATTCATAAGTAAGATTGGAATCGTGGCTCTGCTCTGATTCACCTCATTGAAAGTGAGCGGGAGAACTGAGTATTTCCCCAAAGGAAATCTAAAATGGAATATAGCATAGACGGTAATGGCATTTTTTGCTTAACTTTCAATAATGTACCATTTTATAATTTAATAACAATCCTAGAGAGACACATTAGGAGGGGCATATAAAGCATTTAAGTTTCCTTAGAGAGAGTTATTCGTAATTTTAAAATTATGGTGATAATTACAGGGTAATGAGAAAGCTTGAAGTCCCATCTGATCTACCCTGGGCAGGCTTGGGCTCCTCAGAGGTCAGTCTGTATTCACAGACTAGGAAAAGGCAGGCATTTTTTTCCCTTTGTTTTGCTGTACCAACTGCTCTTTCCCTTGGTCTTGACTGAGACACTCCTCATCCGGTCTGTACATATCTGAGTAGCTCAGGGTCCTCTCTGTGTCTTTTTCTGTCTTTACCTACGTTCTGGAAGTTTATACTGATGACCCCAAATCTCTGATTCACAAACACCTGCAAGGCGGTCTCAGATTCCGTCGCTCAGCAGCCCGTGCACCCCGAGGTAGGGAGGAAGGGCTGTGCGCTCCCGACTGCATGGCAAGCACTGGGTGCTGGGTGCGGTGACGCGATGTGGATGGCAGCCCCCTCCCTCCTTGCTGCCCACCAACTTCTCGTGCTTCTGCCTGGCCGGGGGACCGCTCCCCAGCCCAGCTCTGCAGCATCTGACTCCAACGCAGCCCTGGCCATGGAACACGAACCCTTCCAGAAGGGACCTGTCCCTCTAGGTGCTCAGGAAACTGTACCTGACCTTTTTATACTTCCCCATGGACCAATGAATCCGAACAGAATAGAATCGAACCATCTCAGTGCCGAGTCTCTCTCTTCCCTAGTCCAGCCTGGAATCTTCACTACACTGGTTCATTTCATCCTTTTATGTCTGTTCTCTGTCATCTGAGTTGGCAGCAGATACGGACGGAGATGGTTTTGTTTATGAGAACCGATCACCTACAGCGAGACATTTCATCTGTGCTCAAGCCAGTCCTCACTTGTGCATGCTCTGGCATAGACACAGTGCTCCTTTCCATCCTTAGAAGGGATGTAACGTGTGCATGCTCATCTTGTGTACAAGGTGCATCTGTAACAGTGTAGAAAGGCACAACCCTTAGAAATTTCAGCGTGCAGGAGAGGGAGCATGAGAATGAACGAGTGTGAATAGGAACAGTGCCTGAAACTGTGTGTAAGGTAAATAATTCATCCCCAGCATTTCCATTTGCACGCAGGGGCAGAACCTGGGCACACTTTCTTTTGTATAAAGGGAGGTGTGTTTATTTTCTTAATAACCTGTAGTGTTACCTTTGGATATGGAATAGGGACCACAGCTCAGATCCAACCCATGTAGCCCCAAAGGCCATCTCCTGTGGGCTGCCAGTCACCAAGGGAGGTCCTGCGCGGGGCAGGGGCTGCAGTGCACATCTGGGTTCCGGACTGGGGCTCAGGAGTGTATGAAGCACCCTTTCTCCAGGTTGCTGCAAGGGCGCAGTCTGCCCAGCAGATGGCGGGCTTGCAGCAAACTGCTCTTTTCTCCATTTCCACCCCCTCCTTGGAAATTAACCACCAGGTTTCTGCCAGATCCTGCCACCTCCAGGGTGACATATGATGCTGTTAAAATAAAATATAAAGGTTAGAGAAAGATCAGTAATAAGTCCTAAATTGAACATAGATTTCAAGAAACCACCTCTAAGAGAGTCTAGAAATTAATAGTCCGTAATATGATGAAAACCCTGGCTGACATCAAAGGGACCTCTTGCCTACTTTTTAAAGAATTCTGTTTCATGCATAATTCACCGAGTCCATGAAACATTCGGGGAACTTCTGGATGGATATCAGACTTTTAATTCAAAATTATGTGCTCTGGGAAATGGCTGCACTGAAGGTGGCGGCAGACTAGGTAACTTACACCAGCAATCAAACTGCAATTACAAAGGAGATTAAAACATGATTTTAAAAAGCGTAACTCCACCCTCAGGGCTACTAGCTGTTTGGTAAACACAGCAAGGGAGCTTGTAATTAAAGGAAACCTGTAATTAAAATTTTCGACCCTCTCTCCAGCTTCCTTCACACGGCACTCATCTCCAGGGACAGAAGAAAGTGTGGTTCTAGTCCTCGCGGACAGGTGGCTTTACGCCTTCAGAAAGGTGGGTGTTTCCGAGACTGCTTCCCTGCATCTACTAGTTTTTCTTGCGAGTTCTATTTCTCATATTCTTTTTAGGGATGACCTGAAGCGCTTTCAAACTTGCCACTGGAGACTGGATGCAGAGCAGGTGAGCACATTCATTCTGTCCAGGGTACCAAGTCCAAGGCCCAGGCTTATAACGAACACGCGCTGCCCATGCCCGGCTTTGCCCATACTGAGACGCTCTCCAGTTGACCTTCTCTGAGGATTTTGTGACAGCTGCCAAGGCTGGTAAACTGGAATGGGGAAACCACAGTAGGGCTGGACAGAGGGGCTCAGTGGGGGAAGGTCTCCCAGCCTTTCTCCTGCCTTCCTCCCTGGAGCCAGGTCCCCCCAACCTGTGTGCACCCCAGGGTCTTTTCCTCAGCAAGTCACACTGTTGGGATTCTAGCTGATAAAATTCTATGGCTCCTGGAAAGTCTTGACTTGCCAACATATCTTCTTTAGTGGAGAAATAAAATTAATGTGATCGCGCTGCTTGCAAGTGCTGGCCACTGTGACGTGTCCATGGGAATCCTACGTCTCCTACCTGGCATCTGGACTTTTGAGAGGTGGCCATTAACTACACATCTGTGTAGCGGCAAACACTTCCACTGGCAAACGTCCTTTCCCACCTCAGCTGTGTGTTAGTCAAGTCTGACTTCAGCCAACCTATGTGTCGCGCTGACCGCAAACGGATGGTCACTCTCATGCTAACAACGCTTTAAAAATGCGATTAACAATCCTACTGGTTTTATCTGAACTCCGAGGTAAATAACTGATTAAATGATGGAAATATGCAGGCCTCATTTGAAAGCCATTTAATTTTGCTTCTTTGTAGGAACTTGATTAAATTCTAAACAGATCAAGAGATTAAGATATTTTGCACGATGCCCAAGTTGTTTCATTTCTAAAGACCCAGGAAGCTGAAAAAGTGTTTTCAGAGACTCAGAAACACAATTAATTACTGAGTTAGGCCCTTAGAGACAGAACTGCTTAAAGCCTGATATGGACCTTTTATCTAGTTAATTAGCTTTACAGGAAGAATTCTGCACATTTAGCAGATGAGTATGGATTTTATTACTTGAAACACAATACAATTTATTTTTATGTTGTCCTTTTAAATTAGAGAAGAAAGAGAAAAATAGTCTTGAACTCTGAAGTGACTCTCCGATCCCTGGTAATGCGGAAGGGCGGGGTGACGGGACAGTACTCTCTACCCATTGTCTCACCAAAGGAGACAAAAATGCAGTGCAATTCCCTCTGCACAGAGCCACGCACCAAGACAAGGTGTGGTGGTGTGGGAAGTCAGGCCGTTCACTGCACAGAACAAACTTTTCTCTATGCAGCGGTGCCCATACTCTGAAAAGCAGTTCCCGAGCACTCTGCCGGAGTGTGAGAAGACAAGAGGAGTCTGTGCGACCTCACCGTCATCTTCACAAACACGTACAGTGATAAAGGGACTGCAGCCCTCCCAACTCTGCTGGGCTGCACCCGCTCCACGCTCCCTGAAAATGTGGGGGAGTCCCCAGCAGCTCCGTCTCCCAGGACCTTGATGCCGACTTTGATTTGCTTTAATTCTAATGGGCTTTTCCACCATGGAGCCACCTGTGGCCTGAAACAAGTTTTAGCAGTGATGTCTTCACTGAGTGGGGATTCTGACTTTGGGAACTTTGTTCTACACTCTCTCAGTTAATATACAGGTAACCAGCATCACAGGAAACTGGTTCCCTAGCCGTCGCCAGTGTCCCAGATTTTTGGGGGTTGCATTTCTCTTCTCTTATGCACAGCCACATGGGCACGACTGCGGAAGCCTGCACGTGGTGTGAAGGGCCAGCTCGGCCACTGAGAACAAGGACACTGTCCACGGCCGATGTGTGCAATGCAAAACCAGTCGTTTTCCTCACACTTGAAAGCATTTCTCACATCTGCTTTTTCTCATATATAATCATATATACCTCACTAGTACCTATGGCATTCCCAGTGCTTTTACCTGAAAGTACGATAGTTATTACAAAGTCATTTCAAATTAAACCACTGCAGTGACTGTGAACATAACAAGTACATGAGATGCTTATGCTCACGCTGGATGAGCAGAGTGACAGAACTTCTGTTCTGGATCGTAGCCTTGCTAAGCTGAATAAAAATTAGTAATTTTTAAGTCTGTAAGTAGTGAAATACCAATTACGTAACCTACATATACAGTACTATACATCGACAGATAATTATAGTTCTATTAAACTTTCTATCATATACATAGGCCCCTGGCCTCATGAAATGTAACAGCCTGAGAGAAGACAGGACAGAAGAGTTGCACAGACGGGTATCCAAGTTCCCAGCACCTCCTGGGTTCAGAGGAGGTTCCTCCAGTTCTGCAGTGAGAAGCAGCATGTGGGCAGGGCTTAGGGTCTGGGGGATCCGTCCTGTGGGCTCCAGGGGAGGGGACTGTCACCACTGAGTCTGCACTCACCCACCTCAAGTGGCCCCAGGGCTGCATCCCTGGGAGGGAGACGCTTCAAGAGGGGGAAGACCCGCACCCAGGACGGCGGAGGGAAAGTGCTTCAAGGAGCAGCACATGGGCTCTTACTGCTTCTTCAGGATTGGGCTAAAGATGGCTTAGAGCTCAAAAGCCGATTCTTTATATTTGTCATCTCAAAAACTACTGAAGAGACAAGGATGTTTTCCCCAGCCCCTCAGAAAAGCCTTACTGCTGTCACCTTCTGCGAACTTTAATGATGCTTACGAAGCAACTGGGCAGCACTGCATGTGCTGTGAATGGAGCTACAGCTCAGATGAGTTGTCATCAGCGTGTCCCCTCCACTCCCTTTGTTCCCTGTTGTCTGTCTTATGGTGAAATTCAGAGGAAAATACAGCTTCTGGGAACTTTACTATGAGCTCAAAATAAGCAGGAAAAGTGACACTGTCCCATAGAGATGGAAGATCTTCCCAGAGGACAAGACACTGTGATGAATAGGTAGAACCCTGACAGAGTGTGAAATGACTCCTTGTTTTATGAGACAAAAAGATAAAGTGGACAAAAAAATCCAAAGGGTCTGTGGGAAAATATGGAAACGTATTCCAATGGGAATGTTTGTATGTTGTGTGTGTGAGGAATGTTTCAGTTTAAAAATTTCAGGAAAATAAACAGGGTTCTTTTCAAAAACTATTCTTTGCTGTGTAACTGAATCCCAATGAGCTCGAGTGACTTGTTCAAGGCCATGTCGCCATCTGAGGGCAGACCTCATGTCTGACTCTGTCTCCAGTGAATTTCACTTGCATCACAGCTGACTGTTGGGTGAAACTTACCTTGAATTAGTTACCTTCCATGACACAGTCATCAGCCAAAGACTGGCTTCAAGAAAGGAGATATTTTGGAATTTATAAAGGAAAGTGTTTTCAGCCCATAGATCATGTGAAATAGTTTCTAGCTTGGAGGAGCCAAGGAAGATTACCTTGTCATTTTTGATGAAGTGGAACCCAAGTATGAAACTGCCGATGATATGGAATATAACCCTAGTTTTTCTTCAGAAGAAAAGCATGAATTTCTAGCACAATGTCATCTTTTTGCTTCAGGTTATGTTGGTATTACTCTTGGAAACAAAGTTTGTGCATTCTAGGTTCCCAGTTGTTGAAGATGTACATGAACGGTATAGTGAGCTTCAACATTTTCTTCAGCAATACCGAACAAAATGTCTAGTTTCTTGACTTTTTTTAGCAAGGCATGATACTGAACAAATCATTACTGGTCAGAATCTGTGTGGTTTTCTTTATAAATGGAAAAAAAAAAACTAAGGTCATCAAAACTGGAGCACCATGGGATGAAAAGGGCATGTGCTAATTTGGGAGCTCCTTCAAGGCCCTACAGGGTATGTGTACCTAAGCAGAGAGCACCCAGGTTCCAAATTTCTCCCCCTTCACACTCCTCTTCAGAGGCCTTCCTTCGGCTCCTAAGCCTTCCCCTGGCTCCCTTCAATTACGTTTAAGAAGCACAGTTTAAGAATGGTATAAAAATCCAGTTGGGTGCCACATGGGAGGCATGTTTTTAAGCCTATAGTCCCAGGGGATGACTTCCTGGCCCTAATACCTCTGTTACAGTCTTTAATGATCCTGCCTCATGTTATGTTTCAAGACGCATGCTTGCCTTTCCCAGGAGATGAGCAGCTGTCTCCTCAGCAACCTCTTTCTCTGTGCCCTTTCCAGTATTTGACATAAGATGATTCAGTAATTGTTGCAGAAATAACACATTGATCAATGAAGCCTATAATACTGTACCAAGCTCTTATCATTAGTGATACATTACTGTAGGGAGGGAAGGAGGCCACCTTGCTATTCCCATTATGAGCAGGATGGCGTGAGGTCACACAATTAGATCAGGGGTGCTCTGTGATGGGAGACAGACGCATGCATGCCATCAAGGATACCTACTTCCCAACATTCAGGGCTACACGGAGATTCCTCAGTGGTGTTTTTCCTTAGGCATGATCAGCAATGGCATGACAGGTGGTCTGGGTGGGGAGCATACAGATTTTGATCGAAATACACTGCTATCATGGCAAGTGCTCGAATCTAGTCTTGAGGATAAAAATGACAATTGAAAAGGAGAAGTAGACTCACCTGAGCTTAAGTAGTATATTGCACAGTACAGAGAACTCAACTACCCTGGGGATTTTAATTCAATGGCTTCCACACTGGAAATTAAAGTGACGGAGAACACAAAATGCTTACAGCAGACATGTATTAGGGCATCAGCAGGGATGGGGCTCTCTAGGTTTCTTCAGTAGCTTTTCTCCACCTGTAGCCACATTTTAAAAAGTGCCCTGTTCAAAGTCTTTCACATCGTTCTTGTCACTTTTCAGAGTCTCCCAGTGATTTCTAACCTCAGAATTAAAGTCAAAACCCCTATGGGCTCTGCAGGCTCTGGACCTACTGCCTCTGACCTGCCGGCCCCATCTCCACTGCACTGACTCCAGATGCCACCCCGCCTCCGTGCAAGGGCGAGCTCTTCCCTGGACACCGCCACTGTCTTGCATTACAAATTTCTTACTTTCTACCTTTCTTAAAATAGACACGATCAGAATTTAAGGCCTTACTAGACTTGTAAACATTTTATGGATGGAGGTGCCTTTTTTATAAGCACCCCTAAAAGCTGAGAGTGCTACCATGTGATTACTGGTAACTGGATAGACTATAACTAAAACTTTGTGGTAGAAGGTTCTTAGGAAGCTCTAATTCATGAAAAAATCTGTGGTATTTAATTTCTTGAGAAGTGAAAGTTGAGCTGTGGTACGTGCTATGAAACAATCACCAACATCCGCTAAGGACAACGAACCCAACAAGAAGAATACACAAACACAGAAGCAAAGTCACAGAACTGTCACGGTCCCAGACGGGAACCCTAGGGGAGTTTCACGCTCATCACTTCCCCTTTCTTTAAATTAGGTGTGGAGACTCGAGTTAGAGTGGGAGAAAGGGGTGATGGGGAAGGAAAATGCCCCAAATAACATTTAAGATGTTATGATGGCTTCTTTTGCAATTTACTGTTGGTAAGCGTGTAATACTGCAAATACTGGGCAATTTGGTGCTAAGCAGGGAGTGAACTATATAGCAGGAGGACTATGCTATGAGTCGCTCCGTACCAAGGACACTGCCATGCAGCTTATGAGGCTGACAGGCACCCCTGAATAATCAGGATAGAGAGTCCTCATCACCACAACTGCTCATGCTAAGCTGAACCAAGCGGCACCGGGACTGCACCCTCTTTCCTTTTTCTTTTAAAGAAAAGAAAAATAAACTATAAAAACAGTGGTCTAAAATCTCAAAACTAGATTGTAGGAGAGTAACAATGGTTAGTACATTGTGTATTGTCATCTTTAAAGTAGCTACTCATAACACAAGATACAGGCATGAAAAATGGATTAAACAATACAGGCATAAACCTTTCTTTAAAGCCAACCTATCTATTTCCTAATCACACATTATTTTCTGCTACTACTTCCTGAGGAGAAAAAGGCACCTAGAAAAAAATGGCAATTATACTACTAATTGCTATATACTACTATACTACTAATGGCCATTTTTTTCAGGTACTTTTTTTCTCCTCATGAAGTAGTAACAGAACATAATGTGTGATAAGGGAATAGATAGGTTGACTTTGAAGGACATGTAGCTTTGCAAATTTAAGGAAGTCATTTAACTACTGTGGGTCTAGTTTTAATTTATAAAATTGAGGGGAATAATATTTACCTATTTTACAGGAGTATCATTATTATTATTTGTAGTACTGGGTGTGGAACCCAGGGCTTTCAAACTGAGCAACATCCCAAGCCCTTGTTAAAATTTTTTAAATTTTGAGACAGGGTCTTGCTAAGTTGCTAAGTTGTGCAAGCTAGGCTTGAACTTGAGGTCCTACTGCCTCAGCCTCTCAAGAGTGCTATGATTACAGGTGTGCACCATCATGCCTGCCTATGACAGGATTAGTGTGAGAATTAATAGAGACAATATAGATTAAAGTATTCAAAGTATTTTCTCCAGCCTACAGATACCTTTGTGAGTGATCTTCCCGTAAATGTACCACAGTGTCTAAAATGTCTGGGAATAATTTTCCTATTAGCAAGGTGGTAGGATCCATTTCTTCATACTTCATTGGGAACAGAATGGCTCTTCAAATAAATCAAAAGAAACTAAGGATTATAAAGCAGCAATAACAACTATAATAACAGTGGCAATCACAAGCAGCAGCAGCAGCAGAAAGCAAAGGCCAAAGTAGAAAATGAAGTTTCTGGGAGGCTCCTGTTCTCCCGAGACCCTGAAACGGGAATCGCTTCTCAAGCTTTAAGCCACCAGAGCGCAGACACACCGAGCATACATAAGTAAGGGGCCGTGCTAGTGTTGCCCTTGGAGGGTGTAAGCCCTGTTCTTGTGACCCCAGGAAGCTGACCAGAGGAAAGGGGGAAGAAAGAAGTACGGGATATTATCTTTACGTGCTGGAAACACTTTGATCAGCAGGGCTGGAGCAAGTTTCTGTGCTTTGTGGGAACCACCAATGTTCTGTGGAGGAGGCAAGATCAAGAGCAGCTTGCTCTTTCAGGGACTTCAAAGCCCATTCATCCAGAGACGTGGCCATTACCATTTTGGCTCCCTCACTGGCCTTGGGGGCCTGTGCTTCTCCAGAGGAAGCCCGGCTGTGTCGGGGCCAGCTGAAACGCACTCCGTGGAGTGCAGTGCCCCAGAAAAGCTGCCGTTCCTGGCCTGTGCTCTGCGAGCGCGGTACTGGAGCGGCCGCAGGTGCTAGGGATGAGTCACATGCAGCGGTGGCTCATGGTGAGGATGGGCTTCCTGCTCTTTGCCTCTGCTCTCTGCCAGGTGTGGAACTTGGAAGACTAAGAAGCCCGGCCACTCCACCCGGCTCAGGACTCTGCTCTCAGGTGTCGTCTCTTCACTGTGAGTGAAGGGAGGAGAAACACCAGCGAGCCGCCACGCAAACCAGCAAATAGAAACCAGACGCCATCACCCAGCCTCCTGTCCAGCCCTACTGTGCCCACCAGGCCGGCAGGGGCGGGGACTCCTCCCCCTCACCATGACGTCAGTCTCCTCCTCCTCACCATGACGTCAATCTCCTCCTCCTCACCATGACGTCAGTCTCCTCCTCCTCACCATGACGTCAATCTCCTCCTCCTCACCATGACGTCAGTCTCCTCCTCCTCACCATCAAGGCTGAGATATGTGCATGAACAGGATACACAACCACTTTCCAACCTCAGACAGAGATTGAGGCCAAAACAGAAGAGAAAGCCCTTCTGAAACTCTAGGACTTCACTCTGGTCTCCGTGCTAGATCATCTCAGAATGAAAAGTAAGGGACAGAGTGACAGGGCCATGGCATTTCTTACTGTCTTGGGGAGCTCACATTTTCCTTTTACATGAGGAGGAGGACGAAGAGTATTCTCAAAGTAATCTTGAGAAGCCACATACCACCCAACATCATTCTTACTGAAATATCTACTTTAGGATTCTGGCCACGAATCTTACCATGGAAAGATTTTACTAACCGAAAAATGTTTCTGAACATTAAAAAAAAATCCTAAAGTTTGGAATTTCAGGATCGCTTTGTAAAGCTTGGGTGTTTGACCGACCACTTTCAGTGAGAAAGTGGCCCCAAAGCACTAAAAAGGGAGCATAGAGAAACAAGTCCTAGTCCTCCGGACTGCCTTTTACCCTTCGGGGAGCACCGCGCTCCTGCCTGGTGTGCGGCAGCACTTTGTCAGGCTCTGGAGATAACGGACCTCACCTCTCGCTGGGCTCCTGTGCACTCTAAAGCAGCACTAGATCTGGTAACGTGGCTTTGGGCCCAGCCCCTGCTCCTAACCAGACGGGGACCTGAAGAAAGTCGCTTTCAGGTTGGAGGCTTTCTCTGTACGGTGGTGATGGACTTCTTCAAGCTGCAGCGTACTCAGTTTTATGTTTATCTCAAAGGAAATGGTACAACTCAACTAAAGCATGCTTAGGTAAAAGCAGGTCATCTCAGAACTTATATAGTGTACTTTTTGTTCTGGAAGTTCATTTTTTTTTTTTCCAGTACTGGGAATTGAACTCATGACCTCGTGCTTGCCAGGCAGGTGCTGTGCCACTGAGCTAAATCCCCAGCCCCTGGAAATTCATTTGTTAATGCATAAAGTATATACATTAAATTTTCATATGGCAATCATTATTAATCTATTGATTATTCTTCTCATTCCTCATTCCTTCAGTAAACATTTACCTAATGTCTGTTGTATGCAAGATGCCATGTTGGGATTGAGATGTGAGAGGAACTCTAGGTTCTGTGCCTTGTAGAGCTTACAATCTGGTAACGAAGACGGGAGGAATGTACGAGTTTGGGGGTGAGGTGCCACGCATAGCGTTCACTGCACACCTACCTATCATGCTTGGGCACGTCAGGGAACAAAATCGATAATGGCTGCTGTGTTCATGGTGGTTACGGTCCAATGTGAGGAGGAAACAACAAATGTGACAGACATGACGGACCCAAGATGCCGGCATCACGGTGAATGCCATCAGGTAAGGGGGAGGGGCCTCTGTGGTAGGAGCTGGGAGGAGGGCACAGCCACCTGGGCATGGCAGAGCAGGTCTTCCAGAGAAGGGAGTATGCCCGTAGTGGCAGGACGGAGGATATGGGGACAGGGAGAGCCTCAGAGACAGACAAGGGCAGTGGGAAAGCCCTGAAATCGAAAGCGAGGCGAGGAGGGTGCAGGGGTGTGGACAGCACCGCCCCAGGGTGGGGCAGGTGGCACACAGGTCCTGCAGGTACAGAGCACTGAGCTGTGACCATAGTGACACAGTGGGTATCCACAGGGGTGTGGAGCAGCATGGGCGCTGCCCTGCTTTGCCCTGCATCAGAAGGGCATCCTAGGTGCGTGGTGAGAACAGACAGTGGCCACCTGGAAGTGGGCAGGAGTTCTCAGCTCACAGGGTGGCAGAAACATTGGGCTGGGACCCGTGGGAGCAGGTTGGACGAGAAGTGGCCAGATGCTGGGTCTCTGCTGAAGGCAGGGCCAGCAAGGCACTCTGGTGGGCCGGACGGATGGAAGGATGGAGGGACGGGAAAATGAGGACGGGCACCTATCCCAGCTCTCGAAGTCCAAGGCAAATTTCCTAAAGCAAATGTCCTCCACTCACATGAGGCTCGCAGACAGAGGGATAAGGCAAGCGGGGAGCTGGTGTCGGGGGAGTGAGATTACTGGGGGGAACTAGCTTGTTCCCAGGTGGGAAAGGTGAAAGTAAAGGCAGGGCACGGTGGGCCTGGCTGTCAGAGGGAAAGAGCCTTGAACGAGGATGTGGGGCAGGAGATGGTCTAGATAGGTAGGGGCATTCATCCTGCCAGGAAGAGGCTGCCGCCGTTCCTCCTCAGAAGGAACTGTCTTGTACAAGTGCACAGCTGGAAAAGTACTCTTTCAACCCCTGGAACAGACTGCGGTGTCCGCTGGGTGTCTGCTACTGTGCCCTGTCTGGTGCGTCAAAAATCAAGTTACCAAAACAGACACAATTTCAGAGGAAAGGTAAAACACATCTGCTTTACAACTGCTAACAAAGAAAAAAATCCCTTGGTAATTTTCAGCCTTAAGGCAGTAAGTAGCATGGTATATATATGATCTATTGCCTACTTCATACCTATTTAAATATATGCATATATTCAGTCACATACAAATTAGTGGGTGCTGGACTTGGTACTCTAAATCTACATTCTAATATGTAATATTATTTATGTATATATTCTGGTATACATTATATACATATGTGTGTATATATATATATATCGCAGAGTGAAATGCTGGATTCTTATAGTCAATTCTTTATGTTTGTTTTCATAAATGTACTGTTTCTCTAATTTAGCACCTTGACACCTTCCCACAGCAACACATTTTCTTTTCCAATGAGCTTCCTTGTCCAGTTCTCATCACTAGGCATATTTATCTCGTAGTAGGTCTAAATTCCTTCTATTTTCCGGAGTTTAAATCTGTTTCTCTCTTTCCTCCTCTCTTCAGAGCTGCGGAATGACGGTGATGTCTGGCAAAGGCAGAGGCTAAAACAGCATTTTATGGTCAGGTCTGCACAGTTAGTCCCAGTTCTAGAACCAAAGCCAGTAACAGAACAAGACAGACAAAATGAAGACACTTCTGCTTTATTCACTCCATACTGGCCTTACTTCTTCACTTGCCTTTGCCTTTAAATGCCAAACAGTCAGATAAAGGAAAATGTCTGGGTTACGTGAAGCCAGTAGCAAGGGCTCCCTGAAGTCTGAGATCACCTTGCTTTGTGTGGGTGAGTGGGCACGGCTGTGTATTCTCGTAGTAAGCAGCAAGGAAGAGCTGGAATTACCAAAGGTAATACATGCAGATAAAGGACGCACGAGGTGAGGCTGAGGCCCCACACTGCCGTATCGTGTTTCTCCATAGGATTTAAGCGCACACAGATGCTACTTATGGATAACTGAGTCCCCTTGTTAAAAATACTCTCCAAGGTCTATTCTTGGAACTGATCTAGGATTTTGAGATGAATGCTAATTTACTACAACTTTTCTATTTTTATTTCTATATGAATCACTACACCTGTGAGTACAGAACCCCCACAGTTTGCTCTTTCCCACTTTCCGTAATCATTTCAATGGAAAGAGTTGTATTCATCAGATGAGGAGGGTAGAATACTGACATAACTGGTTCCCACTACTTTTGTCACCCAATAAAGAAGATATTTAAGAACATATGATGGTGCTATTTGTGCTTAGTTTTAAGACGGTTGTGGGCAGGGTGAGGATTTTGAAATTCGAGGCAACACTCACCAGCACTGTGATCTTGCAGCCCCCTGACTTGTTAGTGCCCCTGCAGGGCAAGGTGGGAACCCCCATGTGCGCCCACGGTGCCGAGCGAATGGGAACAGACTGCAGACTGGCGGTACTGTGGGCGACGGAGAGCACCCATCACTGTCCTCGATTGGGCATCAAAATGTTCTGTGCCCAGGAATATTACTACTTACCATTTTATGACTGGGACTGCAATACAGTCCCCAGAACAAGTGCACTAATGAGCTGATTTCGGGTGCTCCTGAATGTGGAATACAAACCTAAAGATTGTATTTATGTTAACAGTGCATTTACATGAAGCATATATTTACAACTGTGTAGAGCATATTTAGAAATTGGCCCAGAAGAACCCCTTTGCACTCCTTTGTATGGCCACTGCTGGCCAGAACGCCTTCCATCGGCCTTCAGTTTGTCTGAATCGAAGCTCAGGGAAAAGCTGCTTCATTTCATAGAACAAACTGAGAAAATCCACAGCTCTTCCAACCCGCAGGAGCGCTTTCTGTACAGCTGTGCAGTGACCCACACAGCCTGGAAGCCACCGTGGTCTGGACCTCTTCCCCGTGTTGGCCCTAATGAGCCTCTGGGAACGGTGACACTTTCTCTCACCCACTGTGAGAGCTAAGAGCTTCTTTTGCTGAAATCTCCCACGAGGCAGGCTCAGAAGTTCGTGTTCCTTAACAAGGTGTCAAATCTGCTCAAGAAGAGTAAAGGCCCACACTGCACGTGTCCATCCCACAGCTAGCAACGAACAGGAGGGCGCTGCAGCCTGGCCACTGCCAGGCAGCCACCCCCGTGGGGCATCAGCTCGCGCGGGCCTCTCATTTCCAGAGCGCGGCGGCCAAGACATCCACTCAAGAACGGGTAAGAACACCACAGGGCACCTCCAGACATGTGTTTGTCTGTCTGAAACCCTTCTGTGGCCCTGACCCTGGGCTTCCTGCCTGGGGGTGCGGGTGGACGTGGGTCGCAGCGGGCTGCACCCCTGTGCACCCAGGACGCGCCGCCCACTCACCTGTGAAGTTCACCTCCATCAGCGTGTCCCTTCTGAGTTTCCCCCCATGCACCTCAAGGTCAAGCGCTTCCTGTGGCCTTGACACGGACAGGGCTTCCCGCCTGGGGCACGGGTGCACGGGTCCCGCGGGGAGTTCACCCTTCACCCAAGGGACACGCCTCACCCGCTCACCTGTAAAGCAGACGGCACCCCCTTGGCCCCGCACTGGGCTTCCCGCCTGGGCGCAGAGGGACGTGTCCCTGAGCTCCACCCCTGCACCGCGCACCTGCCCCCTCACCTGTGAAGTTGATCTTGAGCAGGTAGTCGCGGTACAGCTTGCGGCCGTCCAGCACCTTCATGGCATCGCACAGCTTGGTGGTGTTGGGGCACAGCGCGCGCTGCATGCGGTGCAGCGCGTGCGCCATGGCGTACACGGCGTTCACCACGAACATGATCTTGGACTCCTGCTCGTAGTTGCTGGCGTCCAGGGCCAGGTGCTCGGGGCACGCGCGCCGCGGGCCCCCGCGCAGGCTGCACTGGAACTTCTGCTCCCAGAACTCGCGGAACCAGGGGTTGCGCAGGTTGGTGGCGGGCGACAGCGCCCGGAAGTAGCGGTCGAACTGCGGCAGGCGGCGCGCGGCCAGCTCCAGCGTGAGCGCCCCC
>NW_004955410.1:164164-221255 GCF_000276665.1 Chinchilla lanigera
GCGAGGCGGACCCAGAGATGAACCGGGTGCTCCCTGGGCACCGCCCTGGGCATCGTGAGCAAGCCCCAAGGGGACGTGCGCTCTGGACAGGGCATCCTGCAGACGAGAGAAGGCCCTGCCGCCTCAGCCTTTTCAGGCCGTGCCCGGGGCTTGGTGGGGAAACGGTCCTCCTGCGGGAGTGGTGGTCGCAACCCCCTCGGGTCTCACCACAGCGCAGACGGGGAGCCGCAGCAGACGGGCCAAACTCGGGATTTAGGCAGCTTGGCTGCGGATGTATAGAAAGCCGGTGTTTAACTCTCCCTTCGCCCTCTCCTGCTGAAAACGTCAGTCTCTGAAAGAGTCTAATTTGGGAACTGTGTGCCACATGGACACTCCGAATTAGACATTCATCATCTAGGTTAAGGAAAAAAATCATTTCTACTGAAATTCTCTCTGGTTCCCTCTAAATTTTAGGCATATGTTTTTCAAAACTTCTGAAAAACTTGACCAACTTTTCCTTTGCTTAAAATTTGATTTAAGGGGCTGGGGATTTAGCTCAGCGGCAAAAGCGCCTGCCTGGCAAGCCCAAGGTCGTGAGTTCAGTTCCCGGTACCGGAGAAAAACAAAACAAAACAAAACAAAAATTTTGATTTATACTTGGACTATGAAATTATATAAATACACTACGCTTATGGGATTTTTGATTAAAAAACAAGTACTGAGGACATTTTCAAGAATGAATCACCTTTAAAATACTTAAATTCTGTTCTGAATCAAAAATTTTAACTGTCTTATAAGTCAGCTATCAATAGTTCACTGGTTTTATGTAGTGTAGAATAAAAAAGTAAAATGACACTGTTTATCAAGGATCGTTGCATAGAGTACTTGCAGAAACATATATTTACACATTTCTAACCAGATTGTATGTGTATCTAAAAATAAATTTATTGTATTTATCCTGGCTTCTGAAATCTATATTTATTTACTGTAATGGTATGTATTCTAAGTGGGCTTTAATAAAAATAGCCTGAATATGTACCTCAGTATACTCTATGTGCATTGGAATAAGTACGAGCACTTTGAAATTTTCTTTCTGGAAATTGTGGTGTCACCTTTATGTTTGGAAGGAGGCAGCACAGCTTGAAATAGACAGCTGTCCGCAAAGAGCACAAGCATCACAAAGCAGCTGGCACCCAGGGCCTGATTAATCATCCTCCTGGGCAAAGGAGCCCACAGCCACGCCTGTACTGAGCCACAGTGCGCTACTGGAGATCTGGCTTGCTGTTCATCTAGCTCTGGATATACCAAGAGCTGACAAAACACGTTCTCATTCCAAATCCCAGTACCTTTCACTTAACCACCAACAACAGCTCAAAAATCTGGAGCACACAATGTAATGGAAAATCAGAACCCATCTCCTCATGCATCTGGTATTCGAGGATCTGGGTGAATTGACAGGATTGGAGTGGATGGCAGATGAATGGGTAGGTGAAGGCTGTGCACCATGTACTACTTCTGTCCTCAGGGTCGCGAGTTGGGACACGATGGCCTGCCCTGCCTCAGTTGAGCAAGGGTATTGCTTGTTTCCTGGGCCAGACTGCAGCAGCAGGTGGCCGTGAGCTGGGGCTGATGTCCTGAGAACCTGGCTCTTGTTGGGTTCGTGCCCTGATGGCAGCTTGGTGATGGAAGCCCTACCTGTGCAGAGACATGATTACTGAGTCTGGGGGCACTGAGAAGCCCGCTCTTTCCGGTGCACCGGTGTTCGCATCTTCAGGTTACAACGATCAGGACCTGACCAGCTCGGGGAGGTGGAGAATGAAAGGCTCTAAAACTGCCGGGAGACACTATTTTCTGGCAGGTAGGAATCACAGTGAGAGGATCCGGCCTGCTGAAACCTTCCTCCCAGAGGAGTAGGAATAATAAAAAGCTGCTGAGGAAGCTAAGTTCTGCTCTTCCAACTGATGGGATCCTGGGGCTCTATGTCCGCCTCCCCAGCACGTCTGAGAACAGTTCACAGTGAATGCAGGCTGCACAAGAGGATGAGTGTCCATGGGAGGAGGGCAGCATGGAAAGATCTGTTGCACAAGGAGGGGACACAGTGAGTGCTAGCTGTTTGGGAAGGTGTGGGCCAGAATGGAGTAGTGGTTTCTGTATATACCCCGTACATGGGCTTTCATGAGGAAACCATAGCCAACCCTAGAAAAAAGAGGCGCATCCGGTGTGTTCGACCATGAAGATGGGACATTAGTATCAGTTGTATCAACTGTCCTGAGTAGCATAGAGCAATAATAGAATTCAAAGTTAGGATTTGCAATTACATTAGCATATTTAATACAAATGAATAATAAAGCAAAGTGTTCAGGTACTTTTATCATGGAGAGTTGCTCCTTTTGGAACTGGCTTCTTTCAGGGCCGGTGATATATAGCTCAGTGGCACTGCACCTGCCCGGCAAGTGCGAGGTCCTGAGTTCGATTCCCAGTTTGAAAAAAAGAATTGGTTTCTTGAGATTTAAAAGATAAAAATGCTTCATTTAAAAGTAAACTCAGAAGCTGATTATTAATCTTTCTTTCCCACCATGCTTGGCCCAGCCTGACTTCTAGAGAACAACACTCATAGTTCTGTTCATGCATTTAAAAATGTGTTTGTTCTGTTGCAAAGCCAGTCACCAGTGTACTGAGTATGTGTATATATTATCTTCTTTGGTAGTCACGAAACAGCCTTTTGTGGTAGTTATTATCATCTCCAACTTAATATGCAAACATTGTGCTCTGGTTGGTGAGGAAACTTACTCATAGTTGTCTGGTTAGAATGTGGAGGCAAATCAAGATGGAAAACCTGCTCTTTTGCCTTGAGGTCCCACAGCCATCCTTCACGGTCTCCTCTCTGTGTCTGGCGACCACAGACCCGAGGCTTCAGCACAGAAAGACGTCATGCAGGAAGAGTGGAGAAGGGAGGAGAAGCAGTGTGGCTAGGGTTTCCACCATGGGTTGCCTAGGTGCTGTTGGTAAGAACTTTCCTTTTAGCATGAAGTTTAAAACAAGGGCTGGAGATGTCCACGGAGTTGTCAGCTAGTGTTCCTATTTCATTTGTCTAAAGGTTGGGTATGTGAAACTTTCCTGCCATATGGTTTCCCTGAGAAAGCATGAAGAAGTAGCAGAAACTCCTACAGTGGACATCGTCTTGAATATAATAAAGGAAGAATCATTTTAGGATGGGGAAGTAATGTGAAATTTTAGAAGGAAGTTACACAATTATGTTATTATTAGTAGGAGTGGAGGAAGGCAAACTATATATGTTTTTTCTTAAAAAGTTTAAAAAGTAGAGATATGCTCTACATAGACACAGATTCTAGAAAGGAGTATACCTTAAGAGAGAAGGAGGAATGGAGAGAGGAAGAGAAATACATAAAATGCAGAATCGACTCGAGAGAGAAGACTGGCTCCAAACCTACTCTGGGCTGTTGGGCTGCACTGGAGTCTAGATGCTGAGAGAGATAGTGACAAGGTATGGGATTGTAGGTGTGTGGATCTCTCCACACACAAAGATCAGCATGAACCTGTGAGGGTCAGAGACTAAGGCACAGAATGTGGAAACTGGCAAAACTATTTTTGTGGTTATTGTTTTATTTTGAACTTACATTTCAGGGAAGAGTTGATAGGAAGAAATGGGACCAATGGGTGGGGAAATTGATTCTATATGAGTAAAAGACAGACACTGCTCAAGGCCTCTTTTGTCCTTATTTTCCCCATTAAGGATGTATCCTAACATAGAAATGGTAATAGAAATAATATGAAAAGGTTATTGCACATCAAAGTAAAATGGTACACCAAAAGACAAGCTCAGAATCATATTGACTTTGCCTAGCATTGAGTTTTGGAATAATATGCAGGTTAAGTTATGGAATCATTGTCAGGAACCCCTGGTAATCAAGGATGGAAGGACTATCTGAAGGTGAAAAGGGGGAAGAAGGGCAAATTCAGGAAATGAACAATCAGAGTGTGTTTGGGTAATTTTCTAGCACAGGTTTCTAATAGCACACAAACATACAGAAATGAACCAGGTAATGCTTACATTAAGCAAGCAGAGCAAGCTGAAATAAACTTATGAAGAACTTTAACATACTTCAAAAACAAAGTGAGAAGGAAAGTCATAAAGATTAGACCAGTAATCAATGAAATCAAGTTTGAAAAAAAAATCAACGAATTGAAGAGCTGATTTTCCAAAGAATAAACAAAATAGATAAACTGCTATCCAAATTTAACAAGACAAAGAAAAGACTCACATCAATGGAATTAGAATCAAAAAAGATGAAATGACCACAGACACCATCAAATCCAGAAGAGAGTAACCACAATGAAAAATTATATCCCAATAACTTGGAAAATTTTGAAGAAATTGACAAATTCCTAGGGTCATACAAATTACAAAAGTTAATTTAAAAAGACATAAAAATACTAAACAACATGATAGCAAGCAATGAAATTGAGATAGTATTAAAGAATCCACCGACTAAGAAAAACCTAGGACTGATGGATTCACTGCTGAATTATACGAAACATTTAAGGATGTCCTATCACCTGTGGATGTCATATTCACACTCCTGAAAGAAATCGAAAGGGATGGAGTGCTTCCAAATTCATTTACAGAGGCCAGCATCATTCTGATTCCAAAACCAGATAAAGACCCAACTATAAAGGAAAACTACAGGCCTATCACTTTAATGAACATAAATGTGAAAATCCTCAATAAGATATTAGCAAATAGAATGCAGCACATAGTCAAAAAGATTGTACTTCATGACCAAGTAAGTTTCATCCCAGAGATGCAAGAATGGTTCAACATACATGAATCAATAAATGTAATACATCACATACACAGAAGCAAGGTCAAAAACCACATGATCAGGCCGGGTGTGGTGGCGTGTGCCAATAATCCCAGCACTCGGGAGGCTGAGGCAGGAGGATCGTTGCACATTTGAGACCAGCTTGGGCTACAAAGTGAGCTCAAGGCCAACCTGAGCTGCATAGCAAGACCCTGTCTCAAGCAAGCAAACAGAAAACCAGAAACCCCCCCAAAACCACATGATCCTATCAGTAGATGAAGAAAAGGCTTTTGACAAAATATAACACCACTTCATGGTAAAAACCTTGAAGAAAATAGGTGTAGAAGGGTGATACTTGAGTTTGACAAGAGCTATTTCTGACAAATAACAGGCAACATCGTCTTAAGTGGAGGAAAACTAAAAGCATTCCCTCTAAAACATGAACAAGACAGAGATGCCCACTATCACTACTTCTGTTTAGCGTAGATCTTGAAACATTAGCTAGAGCAATCAGGCAAGAGAGATAAAAGGAATATATATAGGAAAGAAAGAACTCAAATTATCATTCTTTGGAGATGACGTGATAATCTATGTAGAAGACCCAAAGAAGTCCAGCAAAAACTCAGACTTAAAGACTTTAGTAATGTAGTGGGATACAACATTAACACACGAAAATCAGTAGAAATTGTGTATGACAACAATAAACTCAGTGAGTAGGAAATTATGAAAATAATACCATTTGTGGTGGTGTCAAGAATGAAATAGATATTAGATACTAACCTAACTAAGGAAGTGAAAGACATCTACAGAGAAAACTAATGCACCCTGAAAAAGGAGATTGAAAAGGACATCAGAAAATGTAAAGATGTCCCCTGCTCATAAATAGGCAGAATCAATATTGTCCTAATGTCCATAATCCCAAATCCCATAATCCCAAACTGTTATTCAATGCAGACCCAAACAATAGACCAACAGCTTCTACTCAGACCTAGAGAAAATAATCCTAAAATTCTTATGAGAACCAGAGGAGACCCAGAGTAGCAAAAGCAGTCTTGGACAATAAGAGCAAAGCAGGAGGCATAGCAATGGTATACCTAAATCTAAGCTATCCTTCAAGGCAACAGTGATAAAAATGGCATGGTACTGGAACTGAGGTGGATCAGTGGAAAGAATAGAGGATATAGAAACATCCCCAGACAAATTTAGCTACTTGATCTTTGGCAAAGGGGCCAAAATAATATGTTGGGGGAAAGATAACCTATTCAGTAAATGGTACTGAAAAAAATGGGTCTCTGTGTGCAGGAGATTGAAACTGAACCTATAATCCTCACCATGTACCAAACTAAAATCAAAATGGATCAAAGATAAAAATATTAAAACAGAAATATTGAACCTATTGAAAGATAATATAGGTAAAACACTTGAAGCCATAGGTGTAGGAAAGGATTTCCTCAACAGAACCAGAGCTGCACAAGGAAGAACATAAAAACCTACCAAATGGGATTACACCAAATTAGAAAGCTTTTGTGCAGCAAAGCAATCAGTTAGTAGTGTGATGAGACAACCTACAGAATGGGAACATTTTTTTTTTAGCTATTACTCAGACAGAGGACTAGTATCTAGAATACATAAAGAATTAAAAAATTTAGACTACCTAAAACAAAAGACCCAGTTCAGAAATGGGCAAATGAAATGAACAAACACTTCTCAGAGGAAGAAATGCAAATGGCCAACAGATACATGAGAGAATGTGCAATATCCTTGGCCATTAGAGAAATGAAAATTAAAATAATGTTAAGATTCCATTTTATACCAGAAAGAATGATGAGTATCAAGATATCAAAAAATAACAAATATTGAGGTTGCACTGAAAAAGGAACTCTCTTGCATGGTTGGCGGGAATGTGAACTAGTACAATCATGGGACTCAGTATGGAGATTATTCAAGAGCTAAAACTAGAAATTCCATATGATCCAGCTATTCCCCTTCTAGGAACCTTCCCCAAAGAGCTAAAGACATCATACTACAGTGATACATGGATACCAATGTTTATAACAACACAGTTCATAATAGCTAAATCCTGGAAGCAGTCTATATACACATCACCAGCTGATTAGATAAAATATACTACCTATATGTAATGGAATGCTGCTTGGTTATAAAGAAGAACAAATTTTGAGGCATTTGTAGGAAAATGGATGCACCTGGAAAATGTGTTGAGTGAATAAACCAGATCCACAGTTTACCTACCATATGATATCTCTCAGTTGAGTGAGGCAAAGTGATAAAAAAGGGCACAATGAAGGATTGATAGAAGGAGGTAAGGGGATAGACATCTTATAAACTGGAAAGGGTCCAAGAGAATGTGGGTGAGAGGAGAGGGGGAGGGGAAGGGGAAATAAGTAGAATAAAGATATGGTGCATACAGGAACCTCATAACCTCAATGAATATAAACATTACATGCCATAAACATAAGATAAGATTGATAATACCAATAAGGATGAAAATAAGGAAAGGAAATTTAGAGGAGGAGGGAGGAAAGGGGAGGGAATAAGGGGATTAAAAAAACAATCTGTAGTATGTACATGTGTTCTCTCCCCAGGATGACTGTAAACTGCATGTACTGCAAACATGTACTTAAAAAAGAAAGAAGTGAACAAGGTAAGTGTTAAGAATTGGTGTGGGCTCACTAAGCGTGCATCTCACCGGAGAGACATCTTTTCACATCAAGGGAACCACCTAGAAAAATGTTGGAGGACCATGGCTTCAACAGGGAATCATGACATTACTTGGACTCTTGCAGGAAAGGAATAGTGATAGGGGTTGGATAGCAAAATTATATTCAAAATATATTTCAAGAGCAGCTTTGAAGAAAATCTGTATAAAGTGGTTAAGTAAGGTTAAATTTTTTATCAGTGCTGTTGAAAAAATATAAGTAAACTACAAGATCATTACATGTGACAGCCAGAAGGAAGGGTGAAAATTGTCTGAGCCATTGGTTTCATAGCTGAGGAAACATGTTCAGGAGGTGAAGTGACTTTCCAAAATTTATACAACCAGTAGGCAGAAAAGCTGAGTGGAACCAAGTCTTTCGATTTCCCCAAAGGGCAAGTCTCCTCTGGAAATAGGAGCTATTACATAGGATGGGAAGTAAGTTTCTGGATTTAAGTTAAAATTGCACAGTGAAGAAAAGGGAAGAAACGGGAAAATGAAGTGCAAAGCGGAGTGTTGTGTTCAGCAGGGAGCAGGACATGAGAGGCGGAAGTCAGAAAAGGGTGAATGAGGGGTGTGTCCACTCTAGAGTCCGCTCAGAGTCCCTCAACCACAAACAGAGAGGAGCTCTTCCATCTCCCTGCTCCCTAAGTTCCTCTTCTCAGGTTACCCGTCGGGGCAGGCCTTTTAAAGATCCCTAATATTTTGTGCCAGTCCCTGTTCTGACTGATGCAGAGGTAGGACCTGCTCTACTCCTCAGAAAACCTTAGGAGGCAGAAACTGCCAGTGTCCCATTGTGTGGACTGAGGGACTGGGACACCATGTGCCTTGGGGTCTTCCTGGAGAGCTCTTGGGTAGGAGACTGGATCAGTCCGATCTGGTCCTGGGGTCACCCACCCTACTCCCTTTCCTCACATTGACCCAGTTCACTCTGCAGCTCCGGCCCACACCTGCCTCTTCTCACCGTGAGGCTGAAGTGGTATGCTTCAAGTCGTCACATGTTGTCTGCTTTTATTCCTGAGGCCGTGCAGTCCTTTCTTTGAGGACCATCCTTCCTGTTATCAAGGTTATCTTTCTCGTTTGTCAGGCTGAACTCTGTGGTGGCTCCATAAGCCCCGCTTTACTCACTGACCATCTACAGAGACAACGGCAATCATCTAAGACCTTACCGGGAAATTTCCACTGGAGGGATGAAAGCGTCAGGCTCCTCCACAGTCAGTCTTGGCCTTCTGATTTGTGTGAGAAAAACAAAGTGGCAGAGCCCATTATTCAAGGGCCTGGGAGGCCGTGTGCAGGTGAGGGATGCTGCTCCCTTTGCACACGCAGTGTGCGCTGTTCTTCCATGTTCATGCTCACATACCTTGGGTTATCCACTTTCTTGGTGCCTTGGCTATTTGCCCAGGGGAAGGAATTTCAGTGTTTCCACTGAAGCCTATCATGTCCCTGATGTACTGAGTTTTCTGACTCAAGAAAAAGTGCTTAGAATATGAACTACGTATTACTATATTTTCCAGCACATGCCATGGTCTAAACTTGGCATTCCTGTGTTTCCCTCATATTTGTAGTTGTGAGCCAATATAATTTAGGATGAACTTTCCTTGCAGTAATTGTCCAACAGACTCTCATGTATTGGTGAGCTCCTGCCACCATTTTCTCAATGTTTTCCTGTCTACCTGAACTCTACAACACTTCTCCAGTTTATGACACCCTCAAACCACACACGTCTGTACACTGTGCTCCTTCTCCTCATGTGATTTTACACTTGTTTGCTCAGCTGCTCCCCCCATGGGCCCCTCTCTCTGAGCAGTCTTTCTTGAAGCCTCTCTGCAGGCTGAGCGGTGAGCTCAGTCGCTGAGTCCCTTTCATCCATTCATGTCTTTTTCTCACCTCACTGGAGGGTGTAGTGATTGCTGGGTCAGTCACTAGCTTCTCTGCAGTGAGAACTTGCAAGGCCAGGGCATGTGGATTGTATCTGCAGTGCTTCTCAAAGAACAGAGCTGTTCCATAATGTTTGTTAGGTGAACAAATTGGGGAAGGGAGGGGTGACGTTCTCCTCTATCAGGAAGCCTTTCCTAATTGCAGGAATAGTTTCTGTGGGGAAAAGGAAAGCTACCAGCAGGTAGTGGGAGGCTACTGTCCAACAGCACTGTGCTCTGGGGATTTTTCCAAATCCTATCCAACTTTTCACCAAAATAAGATTACAAGTAAGGTAAGGAGTTGGTGTAGATATGTAGGAATCTTCAGCCAATGCTTTCCTACCATTGAAACCAATTTCTCCAAATTATCTCTGTATAAACTAGCAGCATGCCAAAGGAAGTCAAAATTATATCAGCTGGAGCTGACCCTTACATTCACTGGTTCCCATAAGGCTGAAAATGGCCTTTTGTTCTGAGGAAAGCAAACTAAGGACCTCATTGTGAAGCTTTAGTCTGCACACCCCATACCCCTGAAGTAGGGTTCAAACAGACAGCTAAGGCAGCCTTCACTGAGTGGACTTACAGCAGGTGTGCTGCTGGCCAGGCATGCTTTCTCTGGAGACAGATGCACTGTAAGCAAGACACGTAAGCAAGGAATGCGCAGAGTTCATGCCTCCCGCTCCCGTTACTGTTGCTCTGGGAACATATGAAAGCGTGTATTTCCCACAGTGATAGCTGGCGCTGTGGAGTGGTGCCACAGCAGGTGCCACGTCCTGCTTGCTCACCAATGGGAGTTATGAGTTATGCACAAACTTCTGTGAGGGTTTTGATCCTCTTGACAATCTGTGGCAGAGAAGAGCCTCTTCTCTTTAGGACTGCAAGTGCACACTTTATTGCAGCCATGCTCTGATCATGAGGGCAAGGCTGTGAACTCTGGGAAAGACCTCAGGCTGTCTGCTCTTCTTCTCACCTTGTGAAAAAGACAGTGTCAGTGGAGAATTCAGAGTCATCTGTGCCCACCCCATCACGCCATGGCTGCTCTTCCTACTCAGGACCCTGTGATGTGCCCACTTCAGACATGAGTCCATACCTTCTTGCTGACACAGTGCCATATTTTTCTGTTAGTAAGAAACAAAAGATTCTGCATTTTGAGCGCAGCATAAATGATTTCTACTAAAGTACTCCATGATTTCCTGCTCTAGCTTTTTCAGAACTTTTGTAGTTACTGGCTTCTGCACCTGAGCCAGTATATTGAAGAGAACAATAGCAGCTGGCTTCTATGTGGACCATGCTTAGCTACAAAACTTCCAAATGCCAAAGAGGCAGTGAATGCTTCTAAGAAAAATGCTAGTTGCAGAGCCAAGCTACGTACACTTGGCAAAGGAACCCATGCTGCTGTCCTGGAGTGTGGAGATTCGGTTTCTCCTCTGCGGTTTGCTTTTGCCTTCTGTATGCTACCATTTGCATCCCGAGGTGGCTACATCTGTGCTTGTTTTATCATGATGCAGGGCTGAATGTTTGGTTTCACCCTTTTAATTAAATGCTCATATGTGGGCCTGGAAGGGGGCCCCAGAGTGCTGCATGTTGCTCCCCTTTCCCCCATGTTATTAAGTGAACACTACAAGTTGTGGTGTGAGGAAACCTGTGTCCTTCCCACAAGACCAAAGTTACCCAGAAGCTGCATGAAATCCCAGATTGGCTTGTATTTTAAAGTGGACCTGTTGGTGGAAGATAGTCAAGAAATTGTGACCTCAGCCAGCCGGGCTTACTCCTGAACTTCATTTTATTCTTTCATAGAAAGGGAATCACAGGAATCCCCGGCTAGAAAATGAGGTCAGGTTTAAAGCGCTAACGCATGCGAAGCACGTGGCTCGCCGGCTGGCATTCGTGTAGAAAATGCTCAGAAAGTGGTGGAGATGATGTTGACGTCTCACAGCGTCCGCTCAAACTTTGGTCGACACCAATGATACACGATATTCTTCTACAATGTAGGTTTGCAAGGAGGAACAGCACACCCTCCCTGTCCTGCAGGAGGTTACAGTCTTTCAAGAGACAACAGAACACAGACAAGGGTACCGTTCTGAGATACGGGTATCCGAGCGTTTACAAGACTCGGAAAGAACAGCTGATCCACCAGGCAAGGCGTGATCATGAGGAACGACAGCAAGGTTGCCAGGCAGAGGGGGAGAGGGACGGTTTAGGTAGAAAAAGGAACAGAGAGTGCGGAAAGTGCACAGTGACTTTCACAGTGTCAGGTACCTCAGTGCCACCAGGCGCCTCTGAGGGTAACCCTGTTAACAGCTGCAGGCCGGATGGAGGGACCTGCTCAACTGGCACCATTCTCTATGCAACTGTCAGGACTGGACCTTTATTCTTTTAGAGATAAAAAGCCACCACAATTTTTTAGTAAGGTAACGACATGACCAAAATCATGCTTTGAAAAGACTACAGTGGATGCCCTACTTGAGAAGAGAGCTGGGAAGAGATTGTGAAGCAGGCAAAATAGCCTTTCTGGTCTAGACTGTGAGTCCCAAACACCAAAAAACAGTAAAAGTGTCCAGCTTGGAGATTTTGAGAAAAATGTGAGCCTGTTTAAAACTGTTTTATTTGGCTGATAATAATCATTCAGGTAGTTATGTTTTAATCTGTCATTCCAGGTCACCTTAAATTCTTTGCAGAGGAAGCATGAGTTAGAATAGCTGTTGGAAACTGTAGAAAGCCTGAAGAACTTTTAACTTCATGAGAGCACCTCAGAAAAGGTAGCACAAAGATTTTTTAAAATGTGGAAATAAGAGCTGAAGTCAGTTAAAGAGCCCTTGGCAGCAGTTGAAGTTTCCCATTCTGCATTTATTGTTGCATTTCTATAAATTTTATACAAATGAACTACCTCAAAACTACTTTGTGAACATAAGCTACATATGGGTAATGCATATTTTTATTTGGTGGAAAGCTATTTTTATAGGAAAATCTGCACAGTTATAAATCATATTTCCAGATCCCTGTGTGTCCATGGGGAGAGATTACTTGCCCAGTTTGTAGTTGGCAAAGCCTCGCAGTGAAGGTGGTGGCCTCCACCCCGACTGGAGGGCGGAGTGGGAAGCCCCAGATGCCCACCCTACAAAGTCCACCCCGTGAGGCAGGTGGCACTCTCAGGACACTTGCCTCTCTGACCTCTCGCAAAGGAACCTGGGCACATTTGGAGTGGGTTTTGGAAGGTGTTGCTGCTCTTGCCTCAAGCCCTGTGTGGCTGTTCCCGCAGTGGGATGTGAAGCCTCAGGGCTGGAAAGAAGCAAGACTTTGCCACTTCTAACAGAGGATTTCCCGTAACACGCCAGGTGGTGATGTCAAAAATAGCAGCAGCACAATTTTAGCGTTTGAAGTCCTACTGATATACGGCCTGAAGTATAAATGCTGCTTAGAGTTTAACTGCAGGTGTTTTGGGAACACTATGCTTAAATTCCCAAAGTCTACTAATTGGAAAAATACTGTGAGTTTTCAGCTGCCGCTTTTCATATATCAGTAGAAGCACTTCTACTCCATTAAGCCAATGGACTCTCATTACTCTGAACTACTAAGAGCTGTCCCTTTCCATACTGAATCCTGAACCTTGCACTTACTCATCCATTTCGAAGGCACACAGTTTGGAAAGGAACAGTGTGTCTTTTGAGCAGAATCATATCTGGGGCTAGCCAAAGGTGCCAGGAGTCTTCTATCAATTGTTGTCTGTTAACCTGTGACCATACGCCCTGGCTGAGCTCTTGGGGGCATCTCTATCCCTTCCTTCCCACACCGTGACCTTGATCCTGCATGTGTGATCTGCAGTGTAGCCTGTTCACAGCCATGGGCATCCGCTGCCCTGTGCATAGTGGTCCTGATGGTGGCCTCGTGTCTTTCACTGGAGAAGATTCTACATAAACACATGACAGAAGGGGAATTAATTAAGGAGCAAATTAACCCCAAAGCAAAGGAAAAGTAGTGTATCTTGGCTAATTACCTCTGGTGAGAATGTCTGCCACAGAGAGAGGTTGGCAAAGCATTTTAATTGCTGCTGCTGGTGCCTCCCACCCTGGGATCCAGTCCTTGAACAAGCAAAGGGAGAGCGGCAAGAGAGGTTTCAAAACACCTATTTCTATGAGACTGCTTTAGAATGGAAACTCTGGGAGGAAAATAAATAACAGATTCCATCTGAGATAGCCTGTGAGTAAGGGTCTCCGCAGCTACGCCCCTGGGAGGGACGACGGGACCACAGTGTGGGAAGCCAGACTTCTGAGTCTCATGCTGATTCTGTTACACAGACAGAAAACGGGAGCTTGGTTTCTAACCTCCGTGAGTTCCACTTAAGACTCTTCCTTTTGGACTGAAGATGTTAAGAGAAACACACAAAACACGAACATATAATGACGCCTACTAAGGCACTGAGTGTCCACCGTGTGGGCTCATTTTCATTGCTTCTCCAGGAATTCCCTTGTCACCAGGGAGAAGGGTGCTGTTGGTTTCCCCAGTTTAGAGCCAAGGAAAGAGGCAAGGAGGGGCAGAGCACCCAGTCAGCACCCAAAGTCGGTCACTGTGCTGACAACTTCAAGAAAGGCACTGAAAATGCGTAATCCTAACTTATCTTTACTGTACCGTTATGTCTGCAATACTGAACTCACTGAGGGCAACTGCCAGTTTTACTTGTCTGGGGTAGAGACGTTTGGATAAATTAGCAAATGGATTCTGGAGCTGTCACCCAGTTTTCCTGGTGCGTGGCACTTGGTTCCCATGCCCTTTCTGTGAGCTCTGAGCACAGTGTCTCACACCTCATGGGGAGATCGCCTGGGCAGGTCCGTGGGAGCGGCTCTGACCTGCACCCTGATCATCATGTTGAGCCTGCTGTCCACTCTGGAGGAATGGACCAAGGCCCAGCAGGGTGGAGCCCGGAGATGCTCTCAAATCACGCTGTCCTAGGTGCCTGTGTAGACAGTGGCTGGGAAGAGCTCATCCTGCTCCATCTTTGGTCCTCTGTTTACTCTCTGCCTGGCAGATGCATTTTTCTAGGTACGAACAGCACAAGGACAAATGGATACAGTTCCTAAACTGGTGCATCATGGTTTGGGGGAAAGCAGAATACCAATGAGCTCAGTTTAGAACTGAGTAAGGATGTATGCGTGGGAAAATATCCTCAAAGGGAGAGGACTGGAGCTGAGCCTCGAGGCGTGGGCTTGGGAGTCACACAGACGCCCAGGATGGTGCCCTCCGGGTGTAGGGAACTCTGTCTCCTCTCCCTTAGGGAAGTCTGTGCCGACACTGCCCTGCAGACTACTAGAAAGCCGCTTACAGGAGACTTGGAGCGGGCTGGTGTCACAGAACTGGACACCTTCTCAGGTTCAACTCCACCCCTCTCCATCCTTTCTGTCAGGGTCCCGAGGCTCTGGTTCCTGTGGTGTTGGCAGACCCCCAGGTCCCTGGCTTGCACCTGCTTTGCTGATATCACCTGATGATTCATATCTTCCTGGGGGGCTTGTACAGTGCTTTAGTATTTTAAAAATCTGCTTCACATTCTTTCTGCTCCATGTCATTGAGACTACACAACAGTTTTCACTGTACCTAAAATATATGTACTTAATTAAAAGCAAATTTTCCAATGAGAATGATTTTGTGTGTATTCTAGTTCTAATATGCAGGTAACTGAGATGCTTAAATCACCAAATTTATAAAATACCACCACAGTCAAGTTAAGAAGCCACTGGGTGGACTTCTACGTGATCCTGGAAGAGCACCAGTTATTCATCTGAATCACGGTTTAGATACTTCCTTTCCAATCACTTGACCCTGATAAGATATTCTGATTGAGCAATATGTAATTACAAAATTAAGCAACACCTGAGATGCCACGTGGTTCAAATACTAACATGGTGCTCTGATGTCCTCAATAAAAGGTCAGATTTTGCTGAATACCTGGTGAGAGAGGACTTATTTCCTTGTATGCCTTCCCTTCCAGGCAATTTCATTTCTAAGGACTCTTTCTTGCATTGGCCCTGAATTCACCTTGCTCTGGGACAGCGACTCTCAGTGAGGGGAGAGGATTGTTCCATAGCCTGGTGGTGACGCGAACACTTTGGGGGCTCAGCACGGGCTGCCGCCGGCTTGTGGGGAGAGGCCAGGGCTGATGCCAGCTGTTCTGTGATACGCAGGACGGTCCCCTGGAACAGAGCGCCCCAGCCGCAACGTCCAGGCTGCCTGGGTGGAGAAACTGTCCAGATTCAGCGTCTGTACACACAGTGAGTGCAAGGGTTTACGTTGCCATCTGCCAGGCACCAGCAGATGGCTTGCTCTGAAGGTTTTTGTACCCCAAGGCCTTGCACTATTTCTTAATTCTGCTTAAGACAAGAAATTCATGTGTGACCCTGTCCAGGGGCACTGGGATTTTCGTGAGGAAAGGATCAATTGCGGTAGGAAGGCAGTGCCTAACACAGATTGACGGGCGGTGGTCCACTTAGCACTGTGGAGTCGGGGGGAGGTGTAGGATGGAGGGATGTCATTATGTGCATTTCCCCCTTTCCCCACAGAGCTAAAATATCCAAGTTAACTGCCAAGGATTTAGTGGTGTTTGTTTTGTGAGCTTTATTTTATTTTCTGATACTGGGCATTGAACCCAGGGCTTTCACCCTGACCTATATCCCCAGCTTGTTTTTATTTTTCATTTTGTGGGTCTCGCTAAACACTAAGTTGCCTAAATTGGGCTTGAAATTGCATTCCCCCTGCCTCAGCCTTCCAGAGTGCTATGATAATCAGTGAGCGTCTCAAGTACATGATATGTACAATTCATAACACATCCAAAACCATGGCGTGCAAGGCTGAGTCAGTGACACCTCTCAGTTAGGGAATGGGTCTGAGTAAGTGACCACCTGTCAGAGCTGGAGAGTTCCTGGTGTATGGAAGGTGCTAGAAATTCTGAGGAAGGGTCTCACAGTACCAGGGATGTGAGAGGAGGGGAAAGCCCTCCAAGGCAAACTTCTGCACCACATGAGCTAGACTTTTCGGTGCCATCTCACCCAAGTCCGCATTTGTTGCTGAAGCTACTTCAATGCTCAGAGGCAAAGCAACCACTGAATCAATGCACACCTGTCATGTCCCCGCTAAAATCTGCTTCATTTAGGAAAGAGCTGGTTCAAAAACCCCTCTGGAAAGAGTCAGGAGCATTTTTGACTGGATGAGTTAGGGGTTGACAACCACCTGTTTGAAAAGTACAGGGGCACACAGCTCTCCTGAGTACTGTGAAGACCGTCAGTCATACAGCTGAAGGCTGTGGACCTGAACCTCTCTTTGAAGAAACTCGATTATCCCTGAGCTGAGTGGTTTATATAGAGCAGGTCTGGACAGTGTCTTAAAATACTTTGAGAACGTGTTCAGCAGAGGGTGAAGAGACCCCCAAGACTCTGTGCTAGTGCAAAGGGACTCTGATGCTCACTTTCATGGGTTCTGAATTAAGAAATCAAGATGGTTCTTTAACAAGGCCCTGCAGAGGGGCGTGCCATCCTTGAGCAGAGCCAGGGACCATGATGATCCAGGTCGTCCTCCACACCAACCCAGCTCACCCGGCAAGTCAGTGAGAATTCACCCTGCACTCAGAATTCCCCCACTTCCTCTCAAAGGCTGCCTGCGTAGGAACTGGCGTGGCCATGGAGTGGACTCTGCAGGGGAAGAAGAGCAAGAGGGACAGAGGACAGCCTGGGAACATCAGCCAGGAAGCCAACCCAGCCCACCTGGGGAGACTGAGCCACAGACCTGGCCACAGGGGGAGGCCCACGCACCATCACTCTTCGTCCTCAGCTGGCTCCAAGGTTCCCGAGATCTCTGCACCCTGGCTTGTGAGGAGGTGTGGCGGGTGACTGGCAGGGGGTCTAGAAAGTGTGTGACAGGTTGTGCTGGTTTACCTCTTCTACAGCTTCACCCTCTTTCCATGCAGCCCACACAAGGGGTCTTCCCAGTACCTATGCAGGGGCTGAGAGTAGGGAAGGGGATGGCTGCATCATGAGCCACCAGGTGACACAAGGTTGTCAAGCACCAGGTGCCCGGCCAGGACACTCGCGGAGGAAGCAGCGAGTGAGTGTGGGAGCCGCCCAGGAAGGCCCTCTCCGCCCTGTGCTTCCCTTGTGGAGGCACCAGAGGGGAGATGGAGAAGAGCGTTTTAGACTCACATGGGGAGCTTATTGCTGTGGGCTGCATGGCTGCATCTTCACAAAGCTTTATTCAAGGACAGACGCATTTTGGAAGATGACACACTCACTCCTAGCTCTGCCCAGGCCTCTGCGGGTGCCTTTTCAGTTACAATGCTTCAGGCCCTCAGAAGGTGCCTGGAGGTCGTGGTGTCGACATCGCTCCAGCTCCCAGCTCCCTGAAGCATGTGGCCTAAGTGAAGGCTGAGGGGTCATAGAACCGGGGGACTGTGGAGGAGGGGAGCCCTGCTCGGGACCCTCTTCCCTCGATGCCCCTCACTCTTGCTGTGAATGTCTGCTGTGACTCTACCCGTGGCCCTCCTGGCTCCCCCCCAGGCACCCTTCCATCCTCTAGGAGCCTTTAGCCATGTGCATGTGCTCTGAGCATCAGTACTGACTCCTGCAGAGCTGCACCTGCAGCCAGATCTCAGGGCTGTCTCCTGCAGGACTGTGGTGTGCCCTGGGGCCCCTGGAGAGGGCAGGACACACAGCGGGCTTTACATGGATCAACCTGTTGGTCAACCACGGGCACTAGTGATGGTTCCATTAGACAGTGGGCCACTGGAGGCCAGCAAGTGGGCTCTGCCTGGAGCTGTTCTGCTGACTTTTCCTGTAATTTTAGGGGCATCACAGGAACCAATTATTGAATCTGTTAATTTTTTAATGAAGGCATATTTTTCTCGAATTATCCTCTCCACAACCTTCTGAGGTAGACCCTGCTTTTCTCATTTTGTAGCTGACCAGTCAATGGTGTAATTTTAATTCATATCCTGTTCTTTCTGATGCCAAAGTCTGTGCCCTCGCTCATGACAGACAGTGGAGTTTCTGGTTTATACTGGGAAACAAAAGCCGTGTAAGCATTCAGAGCTCTATGGTGATGCTGACTGGATGAATGAAGTGATGAGCCAGGTCTCTGGGTGGCAAGAAGCTTCTTTCTTTGAACAAGAACTGGGCTTTAGAACCCTACATTTTTCTCCTAGGCCAATCTGACTTCTTCTGAGGTGAGTATAGTATCAAAGGAACAAAATTAGGTGAAAAAATCTATTGGCAGGACCATCTTTGTGAACTACTTTGGATAACACATTATGGACGCATCTACTGTTCAGGACCATTTCCTGCCCTGGGAGAGATGGACATCAGAGAAAGTGCACATGCAACCTCCAACCAGGGGTCGCGTTTGGTGCAGTGTAAATAACTATGAGGTGACAGACCTCAGTGAAATTATTACTGAAGTATGGCTGATAAATATCTTCAATTCTTCCTTCTCAAATAGCAAATTCTATCTCTCCTGATCTGCGTTTAAAATTAGTGACAAAATGAACATGATGTGCTTTGAGCTGTGCAATATTTTCTATCTGTCTAATGAAGTCAAAGGGTGTTTATGAAAAAGCAATTATCCTAATTACTCATAATACGACTGTGTGCTCGGAAGAAGGAAAGAAATTAGAAAGTACTCATTTTGAACAGCACAGAATTATAGATGGAATTTTAAAAGCCACAAATCTGGGAAAGAAATGAGGTAATTCCAATGCAAATAGAGCCAGTGCAATGGGCTTGTGCCTTGTAAAGACAACATGGGTGTCATGCTGCTTTTTAGTGCTTGGGGCTCTGATGACAGGAATTTGGATGGGGCCAAAGGGCTCGACTCCTGCAGCCGTGAAAAAACACTGAGCCTCAGGTACCACACAGAAGTCACACAGGCATTGAGAGAGCCCAAAAGCACAGGGCCCACTTCAGCTCCAGCCCCTGTGCTGCCTGCTGAGGGGGTTTCACGGATCTAATCTTTTTGGCAACTGGGAAATGAGAAGGTTGAGCCAGTGACTTCACAGCGCTTTCTTAGCTCTAACCTTCTCTGGCCTGTAAGTGACAATTGCAGGGATTTGAAGGATGTATTTCTTTTTTCCCTAACAAAATCGTGAGCCAGTTATCAGTTTTTCATGTAGTCTAACTTGTGTGTCAAAGGTTTCTTTCTTTCTTTTTTTTTAAAGTAGTGACTGGGTTCCCTGCGTACATTTTGAGGTTTATATCCTGAGATGCTCATCACATTTTGTCTCAGGGCAAATGATGCTTTAGCAAGAATTGGTGAGCACTCAGGGACACTGAGCCTTCCTGGGGTTTGCTGTGTGGGTGGCCTCGTGTCACCTCATCTCAGGACACGTGGCTGTGGGACTCTCTGTGCAGCAGGGCGTTCTTTCGCCAGCCCTGTGAGTTGCTTCTGCTAACTGGACGCAGGCAGAGCTTGAGAGGGGCTCACGTGTGAGTTTGTGTTTTCCCCCCCTCTGCTGTCCTCCAGGAAGGAGCGGCCGCAGCTGACCTGGACTGCAGAGGGAGAAGACACAGCCGAGGAAGAGACACCCGGCTAGGCCCGGCCTCTGCTGGCTCATGCTGCTGCATCTTCAGCTTATAAGCTCATACACACCCCTGTCAAGCCGCTGAATTTGGGAGGCAGTTAATATCGCAGTAGTAGCTGCCTGACACATCTGAACAATTTTCACTGGCAGCAGAAGGTTCTGTCTGAAGACCTTCCTCCCCACTCAGGGCCTCCCCACATGCCCAGAGGGACTAATACTTGTACTGTTAATATCCCTGCTTTTTCTGCCCTTGCCCCTTGGTCACACAAGCCAGGACGCACGCCTTTGAGCAGCAGCTGTGCCGCTTACCTGTATGGAGACACTGCTGTAGGAGCCGCCGATGACTCCTGCGATGACCAGAGGGAGGTTCTCCTGAATGGCGTAGGAGCCATCGGGACACATATACTCGGCCTCGTCCACCTTGGTCAGAGACGCCCTGACAAACTCCAGGGACTGCTCCAAGGCGTAGGTGTCCCTTGAGCACGTGTCCAATATGTGGACACCCAGCTTCACCCCAGGCAGCAAGTAACTGTCCTTGTTGATCTCGTCGATCGCAAACAGCATGGCCTCCAAGCGCTGGATCCCTCGGTCCTCATTGATTCGCCCACAATCCTCGGTCCCAGTGCCTTTCTCGTTAATAGGAAACAGACCCCCCAAGACAAGGTCACCTTCTATTTTAATCTCCTTCCTCTGAAAGTTATGGTCCCCTAAACAAAGTAAAAATCCCTTTGAAAACAAAGCCAAGGTAAGAACCTGCAGTCTCGTCAGCATCTTGAGGAATCTGTCTCTGTGCCTCTGGGAGGTGCCACGGGGGGAGCCCATGGCGCCTGCTAGGCCTCCTCTCTCATTGCCAGGTGAGGTCTCGGCCTCTTCTCCAAACAGCGGTGCATCGGACTAACAGGGCCCGTCAGCAGGTTCCTAAAGAGATGAAAGTCACATGAGCAAAAGCGGTCAAGAGAGCAGCGGTGAGGTGATTACCTCGGCGGCCCCACATAGATGGTGGTGGGGGCGCCTCTCAGGTCACCATTTACCAAGTGCAAGCACACCCACAGGCCCCCCCAGCTCACAGCGTGCGAGCATGTGGAGTTTAGCGGTCCCATCTCACAGCAGTGGACAGTAGGACAAGCGGCAGAGTGAGGACTCAGGACGTGGGGTTTGGACTCCAGCTGATCAGTGCCATGTCCAGCACTGCCTCCCCTGAGCCATCTGCGCTGGTCTTGATGGCACAGCAGCATGGATGGGAACCTGCCTGCCATCCGGCTGTGTTGGTGAACACACCCTTTCTAAGGACTCTCCCCTTTTCCACTTGGGAGCGAAACAAAACCCAACTGACTGTCATCGTTCAGCATTTCCCACCACCTGCCGGGCTCCTCCTCAGAGCTGAGTTCTCCAGGACGATCTCATGACCTTGAGCCACTTCCTCCCCACTCGGGGCCTCTTGGCCGCTTTGGAAGTGGCTTTGGAAGAGCTACTCCTGACTTAGTGAGTTCTACACAGATAAACCCTCGGTGGTCCTCACTGGACTTGGCCTTCATTGAAGCCTTGACTGTTGCCGGTATGGTACAGCTTCCTGCACGTGCTTCTCCCTTACTCCTCAGTTCTGGCTACATCCCCCATGGCCTTGCTGAGCCGGGCCCTCTCCTTCCTCTCAGTCCTGATTCCCCAGCTCACTCTTCTGGTTTCATAGTCTTAGCCAGCGTGCAGAGTTCCAAACTCCCAGGTTATTCATTTACTGGACAACTTTGTCCCCACAGCCCTCAGATGCCCAAGGGCCACCAGCCCCACCCCTTCCTGACCTCTGGATGGGTTTCTTACATCCAGACTTGAGAGCCAGCACCCTGCACTCTTATCCTCACTGGTCCACACCTTCTACTCTCCCACGTAACCTAAGCCAAAGGGGCAACCTGCTCACCCCCTTCTCTGTCCCCAGGGCCTGGCTTCGTGTCTCCAGCAGGCCATGCAGGGAGAGCAGCCCCGGATGCACCTCTCTGTGGAACAGGCTAAGATGCCCCCTTCATGGACCCACATTCCAGGTTCCTGTCCACCCTGGAGTGGGGTGGGAAGGGTGGCTGCTGGCTGCCTCCTGCAGGCAGCGGTGCACCATCCCTTGTGTGGCCCTCACACTGCAATAGTACGTGGGTGCTTGTTCTCGGGCGTGCACCTACAGTGTAGCTTGGGACTGCTCTGCAGGCAAGAGTAATGTGTCCACTGGAAATCAGGCAGAGCCCTGTAGTGCGGATTCTGTTTGGACAACAGGCAGGGGTCTTCTCAGGTGCCTTCCAAAACCCTGATGTGCAGCAGCCCAGGAGCAGCCCAGGAGCATGCACACAAGCCCAGATGCCCACCCTCTGAAAGTTATGGTCCCACCCTCTAGGACCTCCTGGCACAGCACCCTTGGTAGTATGTGCTCTGCTTGCTCACTTCTTTCCCTCCAGCACCTGCAGCCACATGCCCAACTGTGCTGGTGCCTGCCTGTGGCTGCCCAATTTGGGTGACCGTGTTAGTGGGGGTTGAAGAAGGGGTCCCCGAGTTGCTGCCAGACTGGGTCAGGATGCCTGAAAGCCACTCCCTGTGTGCTGTCAAAGCCATCAGCAAACGCAGTCTGATTTTTCCCGTGGGGGAGACCCTCATGCACAGTCTGTTCCTGTGTGAGTGTCCTGTCCCTGCCCAGCCCTGAGTCCTGCTGGCTACTATGTCCACCAGTCGGGCCCCATTTGCCTCCAGACCTTCATGTGCACTTCGCTGTGCCACACCCTGGTGCTGATGCTCACTGTCCCCTGTGCTGGGAACGCCCTTGACTTGCTGCGGCAAACACCTTATCATCACGCAAGACTCCACTGTCACGGGCAGCGAAGTCTGACTACTCTGTCCTGTCCTCCTTCCTGCTGACGTTCCTGCTGCAGCTTGTGCAGGACACACCTGCTGTTGCTCTCACGAGGCGTCCTCGTCTCCCCACGTGCTCCTTGGAAATAATAAAATGACACAGTATTCATGATTTTTAAGGTACCAAGAAAAAACCCTCAGTGAAAACATCGAGACAGGAGTCGGGTTAACAGCACGGTTTTGACGTTTCTCCCTTCTCCTGTTAGCAGTGCCCTTTAAAACCCAGCTTCTGGCTTGCTGTCTGATCCTTCACATGGAGCAAAAGATGAGTTGTTTTCCCAAGACTTGGTCAGCTAGGTTTGGCTTTGTTTATTTATTTAGGTGAGAACCTCAGCCTCTGGGAGATCTGCCGTTGCGCAACAGAAAGTCGATAATAATATTTTTCTTTAAAAAGTTGATACTGTAATACCACTTTTAAAATCTCATATCAATTTCTGGTCTGTCTTTGATCTTTACCTGCAATTCCCTTTGAAGTGAAACCGCCATGATCGTTATCGCTAATGAAGATGCAGAGATGCTCTATAACATCGGTTCATTTGACTAATGAGAGCGAAGAGCTGATTCCAAGAAGGCCAGGCAGCACTTGGATGTAAAGAAAGTGTGACTACCGTGACTGCCAGGCAGGAAAGACGACTTTATAACCTGCGGGACGTGTCTCTGCTGGCAGAGCACATGCGCTGAAGAGGTCCCAGAGCCGTTAGTTGCAGGAACAGAGGGAGCCTGCACTGGTCCAGCTTAGGAGTGTGGAGGGGCCACGATGCTAATCTCTGTGTGTCAGGGACCCAGTGTAGTGTCTGTGACCCAGAAGGTATTCCACGAGTGTGTCCCGAAGGGCTGCGGACCTCTATGCCACTCATGTGTGCGAGGAATGCCTCACTCTTTCACTCATGACTCGGGGAAGTGAAGACCAGAAATGTACCACGAGTGTTCTCTTGTGCTCCTTGATGGTGAGACTGGCCACGTGGAAAGTTTTGGGAAGTACTTTCTGCACGTTGCACATCCTTAATTTAAAAATCTGAAATGCTCCTAAATCTGAGGTGATTTGAACCCTTGCATGATAGCACTAGTTGGAATTGCAACCAGGACACTCGTCATGGGTTGCAACCAAAGTTCAGGGGCACTGGGAACACTGTGTAAAGCCATTTCCAGGCTACATGCATAAGACATGTCTGACACATGAATGAGTTTCACGTCAACTTGAGCCCTGTCCCCAAAATATCTCATCATGTACCTGCAAAAATTCCAAAATTAAAAAGCGTGAAACCTGAAGTAATTCTGGCCCCAAGAATTTCTGAGCAGGGCTACTCAATCTATTCATACGCAAAAGAAAGTGCCACCTTTGCATGTAGAAACTGCAGCTAAGGTGGGTTCCTGACAAGCTAGGAGAGATGTGCCTCCCCCACCCCAATGATCTGTGTTTACTCCTAAGATTTGGGGCAGGCAGATATTGAATAAGAAGCATGCATATTTCAAAGCTTCAGAGATATGTTCACTGAAGTATTTATTGAACTCCTACTATATGCATGTGAGGTTGTGAACTGGATACCTGGGATATATACTTTGATTATAAGCAAACCATCCCTGCTGTTAAACAATATTCTAAGTGCTCAAACATTTTATGTAGATAGGGATGGAAGAGTACTCATTTCTTCTTGCCAACTAACCCCATCATTTGTGAACATCTTGGAAATAGCTACACCATTGCTTTGCTTTATGTGACAATTGTTATTAAGTACATGACTCAAAGAGCAATCTATTCCCACTACATATATTATTTAAGTTTAAAAATTAGCAGACCATTAAACCAAGATGACTTCAAACACTGTCATCTAAAGTATTTTTTAAGTTCTCTGACAGGAGCATCATTAAATCATAGTTAAGTAGTCTCACAGAACAACAAATCAGAAGTCAATTAGAGTTATGTTTAAAGACACTCAGTATTTTCTTATTTACTTCTTCCTTAAGGCAGAATTTCTGATGATTAAGGCTCTAGGGCCATGCATAATTTGGAAACACTTAGCATTATTTAAAATGAAGTCCCAGGAAACTAAAAGAAGAAATAAAAATTTAATATTAAAAAAGTAGACACACATGCTTAATTCAGTGCTGTTTGTCTTGGTGTCACAGCTCATGGGACGGTAGGAAGCACAAATCCCTTCCCTCCAGGTCCCTTTGATATAAAGTGATGGAGACCACTGTGAAGCAGCTCTGAGCAGGACTTAAATTAACCAATTGGCTTTGCATGCTTACTTGTGGAGCTGGCCAAAGTCTACACCCCTTGTGTGGAGACGGGCTGCAGACTGATAGTACGTGAACCTCTGTGAGTCCCTGGTCCCTACTGAGGCCGATAATGGTGAGTGAAAGGATAAGACAAGTTTACAGCCAAGGAGGCCTGGATCCAACCTCAAGCAGATAAAGACTGTAGCCTCCAGCACCTCACTTCTGGGTGGAGACCATCCTGGACTTAACACAGGTCTCCTAAATTAACATAATGCTTTACTTGGAGAAGTGCTTGAGCAGTTCCTGTCTTTCTTCAGTATTCCCCTCCCTTGTCTGATAACTAATAAATATAGGCCACCCAGAAACGGTCTCAGTCTTAGCCCCAAGAGAATCTTGAATTCTGATTCAAAGCTCTGATTTTCCTGGAGCCCTGAAATCATCTGATTTGCTTCTTTTATTTCACCTTTGCTGTCCACTCTTTTGGGAGATTGTAGACCTGATCAATCCACAATAACTAAGGGATATTTTTAGTCCAGCAATAAAGCAGCCAGCCACGCATTCCCAGGTGAGCAGTGCAGAGAGGGTCGGAGCTCCTGAGACTCTCAGCCCCAACCTCAGGGTTCTCCTCACCGGGAGGCTGAGAGACACGTCACCTGGACAGGCAGTCTTCTCACCTGCATTTCATTTATTAGTGCACTCACATGACCTCAGACTAACACAGTCCTTGTAGTACGCAGGTGAGAGCTTGTCTCCCCCACCAGAGATGCTAGCATGAGCTTCCTTTCCTGTCTAGAATTTGCTTACAAGCTTCACATTGGAAGCACAATCCACTCTAATGCAGTGAATAAGTAGGTTATGCAGGGAAGGGAATGACCTATTGCTCCCTCCCAGAATTGAGCCCTTCAGTTGTGGATGGGTTTCTGAGCGTGTGCAACACCTGCCTGCCCACCATCCTGAGCAGCGTGGTGGTTAGTCCTAGCCTACTGATTCCATGGGGACTTTATAATTTTTCAGGTGCCAGAACTGTGGGTAGCAAGCAGCATGGACCCTGTGCTCAGACTGCTGTGTGTGTGTGTGTGGTGCATGTGATCACTGTTATTTTTAATTGAGTAAACAGGGGCTGTGGCTATACCGGCATTTTAAATAGCAGAATATGTTGGTACATGATTGAATTCCTTTACTGTTACTGGCAATAAAAATGTACTTTTTCCCAGAAGCCTTCCAGAAGCCTCTATGAACCACTGTGTACAGCCTTACCACCTTCAGCAGGTGCAGACCTGTGCCCGCCTGGCGGCCCCCTTTCACGGCATGCCTGTGTACTTTGGGCTGTGTGTCATGCGGGCTATATTTATGTTTTATTTGCACAGTTTTTAATTGAAAATTGTTTTCTTCCTCATTAGATTGTAAGCAGCTAGGAATTATTGTATTTTCCTAGGGCCTCACACACCCTGTCAAACGCTGGCAAAATGGTACTTTCAGGGAGCATCTAACTTTTTGAGAGTCTAGTCAGGAGAGTGGTAAAGTAATTGGAAAATTCCTGGAAGAGAATGAAGATCACTGAAAAATGTCGTCTTCAAAATGATGCTATAGTAGGTAGAAATTCCACCTTGGCACTAGAGAAATTTGCTCAAAATAGCTCTGATCTAACTTCTCGATGTTAAACGGTTGGCCAGTTTTAGAGGAAGACAAGCATACAGTAGAACCTGTAAGGTTGAGACATGCAGGGAAACTAGAAGTAGCACATGTGTGTTGGTGCATGGGACTGAGTGGACTGGGACACAGTAGCCCAGGACAGGTGCAACTCCTGAAAGGCAGCTGGGATGAGGGCCCTGGACACAAAGGGGCAGGGGCAGGGGCAGGGGCAGGGGCAGGGGCAGGGGCAGGGGCAGGGGCAGGGTGGGGGCACTCTTCTTTCCTGGAAATGCTTAAATTATGTGATCTCCTACAATCACTTGAGATGTCACAAAACCAAGAATTAGGCTGAGCAGTGGGAGTAATGGAGGCACCACTTTCCTGGGGGCTGTTTCCCCTGAAGAGAAGATGGGGACCCAGGAGCCTGGTGATCATGCTGCAGTGGCCTCACGATGTCCAGGAAGAGGCAGCCAGCAGAGACCAGTCTGCTTCACTCCACTGCCACAGACCAACATGGAAATGAAATAAAAATCATATCTTCTTTCTCTTTACCTTTCAAATTTAGAGGAAAGTGTTTTTATGAGGCCAACAAACACATTTACAATTGTGTTAATGTTTAGTCCTTAGGGCAGTTGCTGGTAATTTACTTCCAATCAATAGTTTCAACTTAGTCAAGTCATTCAAGGCAGAATATAGGAAAAATTCATTCACCTCCCTTCCAAGTCAGTCTCTGCTTCCCTAAACACCAAGGTGCAGAGTACATTCTTGTGTGTGTGTGTGTGCGCACGCATGTGTGTGTGTGCGCGCCATTTCCCTGATGTTCATCCCCAACTTTCCTAATCTCATTACAAAGCCTCTGACTTGGACCCTACATACCCACACACCATCCCTACAGCCCACATTTGTCTGCATGATGGAGAGCTCAGAGGCAGGGTTTGCTCAAAGCTCTCCCACTAGCTCTTGACAAGACAAAGAAGGGGCCAAAAGGGAGGGATGCCAGTTGCTGGATTTGTCCTACTGGTTACACTACCCACCAAATGGCTGTTACTAATCACGCCGTTTGCCTAACATCCCTTCTCTTGCATAATGTCAAAGGGTTTTGCACACTGAATGAGCATTTACTGATTCCAGTGAGAAAGAATTAAAGTATCTATTGCTAAAGAGAGAAAGAGAGAGGGGAGAAAAAGTGTAAGTTATTAAATTATTCAGGTGATAGTACACAGAGTCAGGATTAGGATTTAGGAAGATTGTATCATTATTGTCCAAGACTACAGAAGAAGACACATATCATACATGTTTCTACAAAAATGTCACCTCTCTCTCTCAAAACTTTCTTAGGACACAAGTGGCAAATGTCTGTAAAGCACTGCTCTTGCCTTGCTCTTAGCGAAGTGTAGAGTGTATCTGGCTTCTGCTTGTGACTGTGTCCTTTTAGCTGGTATTGGACTTGCTTTCCATGCTGAGAATGCCTATAAAAATGAACTAAGTATGACAGGCAAACTGCGGCCCTTAAGAAAAAGAAAGGAGGCCCCTCTGAAAGCCAGTGGTCTGCACGGGGCTTCCTGCTATGCGGAGGGCATCCGGGCTGCACGGAGATGAGGCCTTGCAAGGCTCAGGCTGGGCTGGTCATGGGCACTGAGGCCTGGCAGGGGTCACCCACGTGCACCAGTGTTGGGAGAGAAATGTTAGGACAGGAGGCTGGGGATAGTTATCCCCATGTCTGCAAGAGTTTGATTGCAAGATTCCCTGCAGACATCAACATTTCAGGTGCCCAAGTCCCTTAAATAAAATGGAGTAGTATTTGCATGTAACCTGCACACATGTTCCCATGGACTTGAGGTGAGTGCGGTCTAGACAGGTGCTGTGCTCTGTTACTTAGAGGAAAACAGCAAGGACGAGAAGTCTGCAGTCAATACAGATGCAGTGGTCACAGCCTCAGTACACAGCCTGGACACAAGGGGCTGTGAGGGGTGCACCTTCACCCCGGGAGTGCTCAGCCCACATCTCAGGTTTTACTTTTTGGAATTTCTAGAACATTTTCCCTGGTATATCCTGTCTGAGACTGGTAGAATCCACAGAGTGAGAACCTATGGAGGTGGAGGTCTGACTGGTACTTTGTACTCTTCATGATCACCCCAGAAAGTTAACACTCACTTCAGAACAAGGGACTCACCCAGAAATCAATACAAAACAGTCCTGCTCTAATGGGGATGAAAACTAAGCTCAACAAAACAACATGATTCACTGATTATTTTCCTATCTGCTGAAAGAAAAGTCAAAACTCTTAAAAGAGGATGCCATAATTAAGAATGCCCACAAATATGTTTCACCATGACTGCAATACAATAAAAACTTCTTTGATATATAATAAAACAGGAAAATGTTACCCAGAATAAAGAGAGAAAGCCTCATTAGTGAGGGGCTTTGAAATGACCTACAGTTTGGAATTAACAGATAAGGACTTTAAATGGAATACTATAAACATGTTCAGAGTCTTAAAGAAATGAATCAAAATATTTGGAGAGTCTCAGTAGAAAAAGGAAACTAAAAATAACCCTACACTGAAATTACAGAACTCAAATGTGCAGTATCCAAAAAAAAGTTTTATGTGAAGCAACAAATTGGAGATGGCAAAATAGTTGATAAACTTGAAGACAGACTTTAAAAAAAAATAGTTTTCAATATGCCCAGACAGAAAAAAAATTGAAAAGAAATTGAACAAAGCTTTCCTTTGCAGTTGGAGGATGTTAAGTGGTCCAACAGATGTGTAATTAGAGTTTCAGAGGGAAAGGAGAGAACATTGAAGAGGAAAATTACTCAAAGTAATGGCAAAAAATCCTGCAAATTTGGTGATAAGATTATAAAGCCAAGATCAGGAAACCCTGAGCAGGAGAAAAAGCATTATAACAAAATTGTAGCTAAAGTAATAAAACCAAAGAGAGAGAAAACTTTTGGTGATAAGATTATAAAGCCAAGATCAGGAAACCCTGAGCAGGAGAAAAAAGTTATATCAGAGTTGTAGTAAAAGTAACAATACCAAAGGGAGAGAAAACTTTGGAAACAGCATAGAACAGCACATAAGTGCGGGTAACAATGATATGGACAACAGCTGCCTCATGGGCGGGAGCAATGGCTGCCACAGCCCTTGGGCGACATCTTTAAAGTTCCAGGGGGAAAAGTTGGTCAGGTATCACAGAACTCTGCTTCCACATAAACTATACTTTAATAATGAAGGTGTAATAAAAGTCTTTTACAGGCCGCTAAAAGCAAGAGATTTCATCATGAGTAGACTTACACTATGAGAAATAGCAAGGGAATTACTTCAGAGTAAGAGGAGAGGGCGTCAAATGGAAAATCAAATCCACAAGAAAGGCTGAAGATCACCAATATGGTTGATCCGCAGATAGATACTGAAGAATACTGGCAAGTCGTGCCATTAGGCATCGTTAGATAATTTCAGGAAAACTGTATTTGTCATAAATAAAAGAGTAAGAAAGGTGAATTCCACTACCATTGTGACTATTTTACCATTTGCTTTCTCTGTGTGTATATGTTCACATTTGTCCTAAATCAGGGGCTGGGGATTTAGCTCAGTGGCACAGCGCCTGCCTGGCAAATGCAAGGTCATGAGTTCGATTCCTGGTACCGGAGAAAAAAACCAAAAAACCAAAAAACCACATTTATCCTAAATCCTATGTTAGAAATCCTTTTGGGTTTTCTAAAGTGTTCCTACTAAAGAATAGTTTCATAATTCTTCTGAAAGTAGCATCTAATAGCATCTAGTAGTAGATTCAACCAAAGCTAAAACCAACCCAACTGGCAAACTCACTAACTGGATTAGTTGTTAAATACTGAGATATTTCCAACCAGTTGGCAAGTGGACAACCCACCTAGCCTTTTGAGTTTTCTTCCACTTTCATGGGTTAGCACAAGCACTTCCCACCTAACCCCACAACTAACATATTAAATTCGAGCATAGTAGTGTCTATGGGTTCCAGCTCTTGGGTTATGGTTGTTGTCTTTTTTTTTTTTTTTTCCCAGTATCGGGAATCAAACTCACAACCTCACACTTGCCAGGCAGGCACTGTGCCGCTGAGCTAAATCCCCAGCCCCTGTTGTCTTTTTTGATACCTTGATACTAGCTGTGAAGGCTTTTGAATATTGCACCTGAACTGACTTGCTGAATAAGATCTTTAAAATTTGGGGAAAGTTTTACTTTTATGCAAAATCCTCATTAATTAGCTAAAACACAGCTTGTTTTTCCTGTGTGGCTTCACTGGTTTGAATACATGTGCAGTTTTCCTGGAAACTACACCACAGTTTTCTGCTGGCAACCAACATGTATGTTTGTGAGGTGAGGTGAATCTGTTCTTGGATGATAAGCAGCTGGGACCTCCTGACTCATCAGAGTGTGAAGTGTCCTGGCTTCCCTCATTGGTTCAGACCCAAGCCTGTGACCAGATCGTTGCCGCCCAAGCTCATTTGAGTCCAAATGTAAAGAACCACCAGGAGGAAGCATCCTCTTAAAGAGTGGCTCAGAAGAATGGGCTGAAGTTCAGAGGCTAGAGACAGGAGGAGATGGTGCCTCAACAATATTAGGAATGACAAATGCTTAAATGGACCAAAACAAAGCTTTTTTTAAAAAAAAGGAAAACATTTTTAATCATGGAATTTGAGAGACCTCAAAGTCAGAGGAAGGACTAACAGTCATAGCACTTATGAATCTCATATGCAAATAAACCAACTTCTGCATATCAGACACTGCAAGTTTTCAGGCTTCAAATGCTCCTAACTGACAAATGGTCCATCAGATGCCATCGCTCAGTCTTCTGTGGGGAGATAGAGCTCTTTGTAAGATGTAAGCAACTGAAACTCATCAGTTCTGCTTTGCTGAAGACCACTGCTGGGCTGCAGTTGTTGGCAGGCTCTTGAGAGCCCACTGTATGTCTGTCTTCCCCAGCCTGTGCTCAAGACTAGCACACCAGTAGCTTAAAATTGGCCAAGGTGGGAATATTTACACCCCAGAAACTAGCAGCTACAAAGAGTCATTCCTTTACATCCCCAAGGTCCGGCTGCCAAGTATTTACCAGGACACCACGGTTGTAAATTTAACTGTGTGGGCAGAGAACCATTCCTAGAGAAACCAAAAAGAACTCTGCATCCTGGAAAAGCAAGACAGCATGGTGCCAGGGCCAGCATTTCTCACAGATCGGTTTTCACGGCATACCCGTGTGTCATGGTCCCTATTCATGAACTGCAATGAGCATTGTGCGAGGAAATAGAAAAAGTTGGAATACAGGATGCATGAAGAACTAGACTTAAACCACTGATATAAAAAGGATGAATATTATTTTCTAAAACTTTTCTGGTTTATGTGTATATGAGTGTTCATTCTGAGTTATAGCATAAAATAACTTCTTACAGGGTCAAGAAAAAATAAGGAATCACAACAAAATGCAGCACAACTGCTTAGGCTGTGGGCTCTGTCTTGGAATGTTTGAATGTATCATGGCCTCCACATATGGCCACTCTGTGTCTCATTTTAGGTCTGTGTAAGATGAAGACAACAACAGTGCCCATCCTCTGGGGTTGCTTTTAGGATAAGCGAAATAATGCATAGTAGCTTAGTGTATTGATATTGTTGGTTGTGCTCATAGGTTGTCCGTGGCTCCAGTGACGCTGGACTCTGCGCATGGTCACAAGGATTGGCTTGCTAACTGTCTAGCTTCTGTTTCCTCACTGAATGGACAGAAGCACCTGGTGACAATCTCCTAGCACCCACCCACAGGCTGTGACCTGCATGATGTGAGGAACGCCTGGGCTCCCAGGTGTCCGTGACTTCTGGACATTCCAGAGTTGATGAGTGCTAAGTGTCCTGCGAGGCCTCGGCAGGTGGAAGGGACTGCCCCCAAAATGCAAGGTGTTGGCAGGAAGGGGACTTGTGCTGCTTCTCCAAAACTTGTCCCACTCCCACTTCTTTGGCTCCTCCTGCTGTACTGATCTTCTAGGAAGGGCTGGGCACCTCTTATTCTGACATACTTTGTCATAATATATTAAGCTGACTATCGTGCTACGAGCAGAAAATCCGCTAAGATTCTGCCGTCCCAACTGTCTCTGAATTCTCATTGTGTCAATGCACAGAGACAGTAGCTGCGAAGGGTTTGAGCCCCCTAGGCCCATCAAAGCCTTTAAGTTCATGGTCAATCCCATGTCTGCCTTCTGCCCTCTTTGCTACCCCTGTGTGGGTTTCAGGGAGAACCGATCCCTTCTATTTTAGCACACACCCCCATGTCAGAAGCTCCTGACATCGAGCTGTAACTTGAGACATGGAAGAGGAGGAGTACAGTATGAAGCTTTTCCCTTTTCCACTTTGCAGTTTCATTGAAGTGTAATGTAGACACAGAAAAAACACACAGATCATAGCTGCAGTTTGATGCATTTTTACAAATGAAATGCACCTTAAGAGACAAGAGTTTGGATCAAAAACAGAAATCTATCCAAGCTGTAGGAGCCTCTCAGGCTTTCTTCCAGTCATGACCCCCACACTGCCCCAAAGGAAACCTATCCTGACTCCCAGCATCATGGATTACTTCTCAGATCAGGTTTTTGTATAAACAGATTTGTGCAATGCACACCCTTGAGTACAGCACTCCCTTTTATCCTCTGGGGTAATGAGCCCACATGTAACACGGGAGTGCCATAGCCCCATGCTGATAATTTGATTGCAATACAAAGACAGAGACATGAAACTCAAGGCTGTGTTATATGAAGGCTTCATGCTGTACTCTTTCTCTTAAGACACAGGTAAAATCAGAATCACTTTAGAGGTTCAAAGCCACATCAGAGATGCATATGTCCTGCTAGTCTATATCTTCCAGGTCTCAAGTTACAGCTATATGTTGGGAGCTTCTGACACAGGGGTGTGTGCTATACATTTTATGAAACTGATTTTATATCAAAAATTGGCTCAGGCATACTGGCACTAGCATACAAGGGTGGCTTCTTGACATCATTCCCCTGATGAGAGGATCCCCTAGGCAGGGTGAGAAGCCCTAGTGTAAAATGGGTGTCCTGTGTCACTGTGAGTCACTAATGCCCCTGCTGTGGTCCTGCAGTAGCTCTAGGTACATGAGGGCAAGTAGGACAGTTTCTCTGCCTTGTACAGTAAAAGTATATTTTCTGGGGTTCTGATGGCCATGAACTGCTCAACATGAAATGTAACACAAATGTACTTTGGCAGTGCCCTCCCATGTGGCAAATGGAAGCAGCACCAAAAGATCTGTCCCCCCATTTCTCCCACCACCTACAGGTGGGGACAGACTCTACCCAGGGGAATGGACCACCTGTCATGGCAGGGCTCCAAGGGTCTGTGGTTGGGATAAGTGTCCCTCATTTGTAGTGGCTGAGGTCTTCTCACCACTGGGCCATGTCCTTGATGGGGCTTCTGGGATCTCAGCCCCTCCATCTTTCTCTTCTTTGCATCCAGATGAACGGGTCCACCATGAGCTCCCCACCGTGATGTTTTTTCTTGCCACAGGCCTAAAAGCTGTGGGGCCGAGCCAGCCATGAACGGAAACCTTCATGACTATGGGTCAAAGCAAATTTCTGCTCCTTAAGTTTAGGATAGCTGTTTTGCTACCGTACAGAGAGCTGGCTGACAACAAAGGGCTTCAGATTACTCTTCTCTTTCCAGATGCAGTCAACTTTGGAGTGTGACCCTGGACCACAGTGATGCCTGATATCCTATCAGCAACTAGAAGACTGATGCAACAGAGATTAGGTCTCTGCTACGAGATCCAGATGTTCTGGTGGCAGTTCTGAGGGGGGATCCTCGGCCCCCATAATTTCCCTCTGTTTCTGACTTCTGGCTACAGTGGGCTCTCACATTTAGTTAGTTTGTTTTTTTTTTTGTTTGTTTGTTTTTTTCCAGTACCGGGAATCGAACTCACGATGTTGCGCTTGCCAGGCAGGTGCAGTGCCACTAAGCTAAATCCCCAGCCCCCAGGGCTCTCACATTTAAAGGGTTCATAGCAATTGCATCAAAGGTGGTTTCAATTATCCTTCCTGTCCTGATCTTTTAGCCACACATTCTTTTCTCTGTACTTAGATTTCCCACAATTCCCTTTTGCTGTTTTCACAGTAGGCACAAATTTGGCTTCCATTTCTCTGTATCTATTGTTAGATAAAACATCTTTCATTGATTTTTGTTTCTGACCACTGTGACCTTCTCTCGATTTCACACAGCATTCTTCTCCACTTCTGCCTCTTCCAGGTACTCCTTGAAACCTGTATTTACCCACGATCACTTGAGCAGATTCAAATCTCTCTTGTCACTCTAAGTTTAGTCTTCAGTTTCAATCACTTTGTCCATTCAATTCTCTCATGGTTCATTTTTTTTATCTTCTAGAAAACACAAAGATAGCTCCTTTTCGTTTCCAATTCAGTATACGTTTCCAAGTCTGACAAGTTAATTCAGCTGGTGAGCTTGTAGAATTATTTGCATTATTCTAGAGGAGACTCGTATTACACATCTATCATAGTCTGCACTAGGAAAGGGCACTGTGGGACATACTGAGGCACAAGTCAGTGGGCAAGCTCTGCACAAACTGGTTACTGTAGCTCTGCTTGTGGTTCCAGAAGATCTGTTGAGATTGTGGGTGTGATCTTTCCTTGTGATGGCTGACGCACTGCCAGGCATCAAGTAGGTATGCAATAAATATTTTTGACTGATAAATGAACAAATATCTCATCACACTTTCCAATAAATGTCAGCTTTCTCTATCACCTTTCCTTTCATTCCTCAGTGTGAAAACCGACATTTTTGAACTCATATGGAAGTTGCTTTTCATATGTTCCTTCAGGCCTCCCAGGACTTTTGTCATAAATACTTAAGTGAAACTAGTTTAGAGCGCTGCTCAACCAGGATCTTTCCATAGAGCAGACTGTCTGGTCCTCAGATCTCTGGGTTTCTCATAGCTCCTGTCCTTCGGGAATTTTGTCTTGTACCCCTGGGGTCTCTGCAAGGGAGATATGAAGGTGGGACTGTTAGACACCTTCTGTGGCTTCTGTATCATTCTGGTGTTTCTCTCTGCTGACAGCATTTGTGTTGACTTCTCCGAAATCCCTCCAGCATCCTAGTCTAGAGTTGGTATCTACTCCAGCCTAATAATTTCAGAATATTTCCTTGGGCCATGGCTCTTGGACACCCTCCTGGCCAGAGAATCTGTTTCCACAGCTGCCATCCACCACCTTTCATCATGGCCATGGCCATGTCGGGAGCTGACTGGCCACTGCCCAGATGTTTCTGTGACTGTGGCTCAGCACAGGTGTTCACCCTTGCTGTTTAACATGCACCTGGGGTAGTAAATTGGGGCCTTGAAGGCCCTGAGCTGTGAGGCCTGTGGTAGTGTGGGCAGAGGCACCAGGTGGGGGATGCTGAGCCACCTAAGCACCTCCCACAGCCCATACAGCTCACACCATGGAGGGAGGTGGGACTCTGTGGGAGCAGTGACAGGGACACAAGATGTCATGCAGAAGATAGGTGTCACCTGACACCCAGAGGAAGGCAGATTTGTTTTAAAAGCTATATCCTCATTAGGTGGAAAAACTTCATGGTAATAAAAATTAGACAATGAGCCCTGTCTTTTAATGTGAATTATCCCCTTAGAGTTTCTGTTCACCCGTTCAAAGAATGAGCACGGATGTTTCCTTAGATGTTATGCTGCTGCCCGTACTTCACTCACGTGGGTATCTGAGTGTGCTCTGAATGCTCTTCATGGCTGGGCTAAAGGAACTAAGTGTCCACGCCCGGCCATGTCTCTGGAGCACAGCACAGTTCCATACAGAGGCTGTGTGTGTGGGGTGTCAGCCACTTATCACCCTGGCTGTGAAACGCCGAGGTAGCTGAGGTCTCAAGTTTGGCCCCAGCAGGGGGAATCAGCCCTGGCATTTGGCCAGGAGTCCAATGTCCTGGGTGTGAGCAGGAAAGGAAAACCCGCTCTGCTTTCTTGGTGCTTTCCTCGCAGTGTTCCGTGCATTAGGGACTCTCTCTGCCACGTTTGTCCCCGTTGCCTTGTGGGGCTCCTGTGTGTCCGAACACTATCACAGGGCCTGGATCCAGTTAGAATTTGACCATTAACTTTGAGATGTGGTGCTCCACCTGCACCAGCCTGGCATTGCAGCACGGGGCCAGGAGGGCAAAGCACCTGAGGCAGCAATCCTCCAAGTGGGCCCAGCAGTAGGATGTGGTATAGTCCCCATCACAGAGAAGCCCACAGCAGAGCCCTCTGCAGTTTCCCTCATAGCCCTGGAAAAGCCAGGAGAGGTGCCAGCCCTACATCACAGTGCCACTGCAGAAGACAGGGGCTGCAGGCGCTGTGCATCTGCTCCTGCCCCAGGGAAAGTGTCAGTATTGCCTTGTACTGCCCCAGGGCAGCCTCAGGCAGTGTCCTCCTCCCGGAGAGTGAGCAAGGTATGCGATGTGGGGAGAGCCAGATGCAGCCCAGCACTGGACAGTGGACACATTTCATGGACTTTGGGAGGACAGCAAGTGAGACTGGAGCTTCTACTGCCAATATGCTGTTGGATCTAGAGCAACTCTGTTGCAGGCTTTGGCTATGAAGTGAGGGTCCTGGCATCCACACTGACTGAGATAATGCTCAGGAACAGGCTCTGCAGTGACTGAAGCCTCTTAGTGGACGACCTTATTGTCCCCTGCTGCAGCTCCCTTCCCAAGGAGCTACCTGTGCAGGTGGCCAGGCCAGACCTGGAATTAATAGTGCACTGATTACAGTGCACACCTGTCAGATCTGAGGCAGGGCCCAAAAGCCCCTGCTCGTCCCAGGACACTACTGCCCAACCTCTCCCTAGGCCAGGGCTCCCGCTCCTCTCTGCACGCACAGGTTGCGCATTGTGCTATGAACTCCACTGGTAAGAGTAGCGTACAGACTTTTCATTATTTTCACACTTAATAGAAGCCCTTTGGAAGTGAAGAGTTGCCATGAGGGTTCTAGAAGCAGATGTTGCCAATCCTTAATGATTTCCTGGCTGCAGAGATGGAGTGGGGAAGAGATTCAGAGTAAATTTAGAACACAGAAATAAGTGAGACTCAAGGGAACAGAAATCAAGACAGGAACCCCTAAAGAGCCCTGTCTTTGGGGGGCGGAGAGGACCTCACAGCCTCCCTCCACAGGTTGCCCCATGTTACTGAGGCTTCCTTTGGCCCTTACACAGTGCGCATCTGAGCTGTTCTCTGTGTATGTGGGAGAGGATCAATTACAGATAAAGGTGCTGCGGAATGGCCCCATCTTTCCAACTTCTTCCCAAGAAATTCCAAACTTGAAGCAGAGGATTTATTTGACTCCTCTGTTGCTTTCATCTTCCCTTACCTGACATTGAAACCCATTCAGAGGGAACACTCTGTTAGTTATCTTTTGCACAAAACATATGTTATTTAGCTTTTTTCTTTAAAGTGACAAGGCCGTGTGATGTGAGCTAGAACAGCCCTTGCTTTCTAGTCAGATCCACCTGGGTTTTAATCCCAGCCCTACAAATTAAAGATATTTAACTCTGGGCAGTGTGTTTAACATTTCTGAGCTTCACTCTTTACATCTGTAAAGTGGGATACTAATACTGATCTTCAATTGTTCTTGTGATTTTAAATAAAACAATGCATTCGGAAAGTTTGGCATACAGTAGATACCTCAGAGTGCCCCACTGTCCTAAAATTTATCACTCTAGAAATGCTAGGAGGTCCCAGAGAACAGTTGGCTCTCCGTTCTCCAGTCCTGTGAAAAGCTTTCCGTCAAGTGCTTTGCAAAGGTCCCCTCTCATCACAGCATGTCTCTCATGGGGACAGAATTCAGTCAGAATTCTCTGTTCACAGAAACTCTTGCTAAGACCCTTCAGTGGCTCAGATCTTTACCTACACATGTCTAAGCTCTTCTGTCTGATATCAGATTCTTGTAGAGTCTGGTGTCCTGTGCTGATACAACCCACTTTCTTACTACTCTCTGTGTCTTCTCCTTGACCCATGGGTGGTGGCAGATTGCTTTGTCCAAACATATTTCAGGTTCTACTGATGTTCTAAAACCTTGCCGTTCTGTCCTCAGTGGGGAAGCAGCTGCACAACCTGAACACACGCAGTTATAACTCCATCAGCTAAAACACAGGAGCAGGAGGAGTGTTCTCCCCCGTCCCTGGAAACTGGGCAGAGTTTTCACTTACTAGTGAATGGAAGGCAAGGAAAGCACTGGCTTGGTGTGGCCTGGAGACAGGAGGCGGTGAATCCTGCTGAGCCCTGGTCTGGCTCTCCAACACCTGTGAAGGAGCCGCACAGCTACCTAACAAGATGTTCACTGGCTGTGCCAGCTAAGTGCCAGCCAACATCTAGCACCAGCTGGATGCGCCCTGTGGGGTCTACCTGCAGGGGCTCCAGCCCGCAGGCCTAGCTGAGGAGGGGTTAGGGGAGCGGGGTCTCCACCAAGCCCCCCTCCCAGGCTCAGGAGAAAGTGTAGGTGTGCTGAGTGCTCGTCATCAAAGGTCTGGAAGTCCCAGGTGGTTGGATAACCTGAACAGTTGGGGACACTGCACAACTTCCATGTGTATTTGAAGCTCTGGAGAATAAACACCAATACTTCTCCACCGTTTAGTAAGAATCTATCCATGCTGGGTGTGCAGCAAGCAGAAATGTTTCCCGGTGATCATCTAATCAGATGTACAGAAGTACAGAACATTCCAAACTGGGCTGTGGGAAGAGACACTGAGGCCTCCTTTCTTGAGATTTTCATGAAAAGAAGCACTTGGACTTGAAACGACTGATGGAGCGTGTGCTTCTATCCTTATGGACACGGATGGGGGCCTGCAGGCGGAATTGACTTGGAGGAACTAAAGCGAGTGAGCAGAGCTGACCTGGAGCTCAGGTCTCCTCTCTCCGCCCTCACTCATCTTACTTAGCAAACACTTCCTGTGGAGAACGTCGTGGAGTGGGGTGTCTGTTACTCCCCGGGCCTCCTGTTCACAGTAACTACAGTACTCGATGTCTGTCCATAACAGACTGCCTAAGCCAAAGATGTTCCCATGTTTTCCCAGGTCTGGGTGAAACGGGCCCAAGAGAACACTGCAGGAGGGAACGCGAGGGACTGAGATGATTGCTCTTTCCTGACTGTCAAGGGCGCGCTATACAGTTACCTAGGTTTCCTCATCTGCCACAAAGGCTGAATGAGACATAAAACACACAGTTTCGTCTGTGCATCTCTAGCTACCATTTGCTCCACAACTTGCCACAGGAAAACAATGACTACGATGGATGTCAGCTCCGTTACTCTGGATGGAAGGTAACAGGTCAGCAGAGGCGTGCTCTGGAGTAACTGCAGTCCCTGGGCTGGCAGTCCTTGCAGCAAAACTCTGCCTGCTTTTCTGGGTCTTTAGCCAGATATTAAATAGACTTTTGAAATGACTCGGATTTTTAAGAGTGTCTTGATTCATAGAAATCATCCCAGACTCCCGCTGCCATAACTTGATTTTTAAATCTTAATGATTCCTTAAAATTTCATTAAGGACCCCTTTTAGGATCCAATTGGTTTGGGGGTTACAAACATTCCCCTCAAATTTGACTTTGAATTGGCAGAGAGAACTCTCTCTTTATTCTGGTTTGGTTTTATTTTATTTTATTATTTTATTTATTTATTTAATTTTACTGGTAACAAAGCATGTTGTTTGAAAAACTTTTCTTTTGTCAAAAATTATTGATTTCTAACTGATGTGGTTGACTTTTTTCACCAAGAGTGTTCTGAAGAGATATTTCATTGTCTCACCTTTTACTCTCCAGTCCTGATTCTCCAGGCTAAGGGGGTGAAGGACCCCCAAGAATGAGTGATTCAAGGGACAGGTTACATTTGTGCTATGAATGGTGGCCAGCTCTTATTAACAGCCTCTCGTTGTGCTGCAACTGGGAAACTTTCCCTTCTGTTCTTTTCCAGTTTGTGCAGTTTCTCATTTGTATTCTGCTTGCTGTTCCTCCTAATTCACAGGATTGCGAAGTTTTCGCATTTCCATTTGGTTTGCTTACATTTGATTATCCCTTTGGGCGTTTTATTGAGGTTTGTACATTTTAACTTTGGTGTAAACTTCAACTTATAATAGTTATATTTTCAAATGGTTACAATAGTGTCAGGCACACCTTATTAATGAAATATATTAATATTAATGTATTAATATTAGTAAAACAATATTGTCTTTAATGTTCACAATATCCTTGGGAGCTACATGATATTATTCCCATCCAGAAGGGAGGAACCTGAAGAAATAAATGAGGGTATACAAGTTGCTAAATAGCTTAATGCTGGTGGAAGGGTTTGATCATTTTACTCCTGTCCCTTAGGCACTAAGTCTACTTTCCGTGCCCTCAAGGTGTATGTTTGGCTTTGATTTTATTCTAATTAAGTTTCTGAAAGATGCACTCAGTTTTTCTTGGGTGGATAATTCTCAGGATCACTTGGCAGGCTTTAAAGTACGTATTATTGGACTTCACCCGTAGAGTCTCCAATATAGGAAATCCAGGGCTGGGCTGGGTTTTAGAAATCTACACTTGCAAAAAGTTGCTAGCTTCTCTGAATGCTGCTGCAAGGGAAAAATTGGTGAACCACTGATTTTATTCATTTCCTTCAAGTAAAGGTAAGACCTTTCTACCCAGCTAATTCCATCCAAATTTGAGAACTTAATATATAATATCAATTAAGTGCTTTTTCACTTTTGCTCCTCCAGAAACAATTACGCATGATTGGACTGGTGGTTTTTCTTTCAGCCTTCTGAGTGATGGTCTCACACTGAGACTGTTCCTCTATGTTGAAGTTATACCTTTGGCTCAATGGGCCACCTGTGTTTAGAGACCTGCACACCTGTGGTTGGTCCAACAACCAGCTGTCTACCAGTTCAAGGGAAGTCTCTGGTCCTTGTGGGTTGGGCATAGCTATTCTGTAGCCTTTTCAGTATGGCCCTCACTTTGCTGTGTGCTTATGGATAGCATGGAGTTGATGCTGCTAGGAAGTGATGACAAGCCAGCCCTCCTATTCTTTGCATTTTAGTGTACTGATCAGTCTCACACTGGGAGTCAGTTTTACCCAAGGCAGCTGTCCTTGACTCACTATTGCACTGGTTCTTTCCACAGAACATGTGGCTTGCTTAGGCGAGGTATGAGTTGACCAAGAAGATGAGGAGAATCCTGGGAATTTTAGCTACATGGTAAATAGGTATAAGGATAAAAAATACGGTGATATTTAAAGTTTTATTACAACAAAAGACACATTGCCATGTGTACCCCTCAGCACACCCCACCTCCCTTTGAATGCACTATGCCATCATTCTCACCACTTTCTGAAGCAATTCCAGGAGTCCTCTCTCTGAGTGGCATTAGTTGTGCTGTCCTGGTTGCCTCAATGTCTTGAATCAATTATAAACATCGACCTTCCACGGTCATTTTAAATCTGGGGAAGATCCGGAAGTTGCACAGTGTCTGATTGCTAAATAAGGTGGATGAAGACACAGTCATGTTTTTCGGAGCCTGCCTTTTGGCTGGATGGCACTTAGTAGCAGCATTCATCATCTTTCTATTGCACCTTGTAAAGACACCCAGGAAAGAGGACTTCCAGAACTGCTTCAGAAAGTAGCAAGAAAAATGGGAAGTGTGTTTAAATGAGGTAGGCTGTTTGAGGGGATTAATGGCAGTGTTCTCACTGTAATACATTTTTAAGAAATGTCTTAATCACACTGTGTACAAAGAACAGCTCTAGTATATGAGGTGGGCAGAGAGCCCTTTCAGAGGGAAGAGCCTCAGATGCAGCTCCCTGGGGGACATTGTCACCCTCCCTTGTTGCTCTATCACCGGGTGACTGGAGGTTGGCAATGGGGATTTGATTTACACTGTGGGTCCGTTGTGTAACCCTGACCGCAAGAGGTGGTCACTGCAGGTGTCCGCCTCTAGGCTCCTCTCTCTGTCCTCTGCTTCCTGCTGCCATGAGGTGAGCGGTTTTCCTCCCCAGACACTGCTGCCCCCCAGGGAGCCAGCTGACCATCAAGGACTGGAATTTACGACATATGAACAAAAGCCTCTCCTGTGGAAGCTGTGGATGTCAGGTACTTTGCCCAGGTGATGATGAAAGTGACCAGTACACTGAGAATAGCGTACAAGGAGTTCACGCACTGGGCTCTGTCCTTCAAAGGCATTTATTAAAGATTAACTTTCACCAATAAAAGGCACAATCAAGATGATTCAGAACAGGGTCTTCCCGTCTTGTACGTCCTTTATCTCAAGCCCAAGGCCATGCTTGTTTCTGTTTTCATGCTGAATAAAAATCTTATCGGGCTGGTAATTTTGACTATTTATGAAGGAAACACAACTATGACCTTTTTTTGAGACCGGGTCTCACTATGGAATTCAAGCTGGCCTTTGAACTCATTATGTAGCCCAGGCTGGCCTTCAACTCACAGCAATCTTTATGCTTCAGCCTCCCAAGTGCTGGGATTATAGGTGTGCACCACCACACCTGGGTCATAATTATGACTTTTGCAGTGGAATGAGATGGTTTCTATTCATTGTGGAACCTACTAACAGTGATGGAAGATTTTTGTTATAATGTAAAAATAAGTGTGTTTTTCTGACAAGCTTATGTGGAGAAATTCTTTGATATATTTCAATGTTAGGGAAACATACAAAAAATTTAGTTGACAAAGGAGAGCTGTCAGTGTGTGAGGAGGCTGTGAGTTTGTTGTGTACCCACCAGTCTGGCTTAGTGCACACCGCCTTCCCAGTCTTCTCTGCAGCTGGCTGTGTGCATGGGCTGACTCCCCCCGGTGGAGTCCTTGTGAGCCTCCTTGGGTAAGGATGTCCATGCCCCTGTATTCTCTCCTGGCTAAGCTGAAGGCTAGCAGGGAGATCTGGAAGACATATGTTGAAGAGGACTGAGCCATACAGGAAAATACCACAGTCTCTCTGAATCATGCACAGAGAGTTGCTCCCTATCCATCACAACTATCCAAGTGGACTTTACAGGAGCAAATGTTAACTGCCTTTAGCCCTGGACCTTGTTCCTCCGAGGATTTGTTTGTAACACCAAATAGATACAGAAACATTTCACAAATCTTTTGTCCTGATCTCTGGAGGAGCTGAGGCTCATTGGCTGCAGGAAGAGTGTTCAGCACAGGTCCCTGGATGCCACACCCCACTCCCCAGGAGGATCTCACCTGCCTCCCCAAGGCCGGGTGCCCACACTCTGTCCTCCAGCCAGCCCCCTGCACATCAGCACCACTCAGTGCAACAGGCACAACAGAGCCTACTTCCACTCAGTACCTCAAGCACAGTGGAAAGGTGAGCTGGGAAGGCCTGGCTGTTGGCTTTTGCTCTGCTGGTTCACGGCCCTCGCCTCTCTCTCTCTCTCTCACACCCAGGGTCCTCATCTGTCAGCCGCTGCTTCCCTCTCTCAGAAGCCTTCAGGAAAGACACAGTGCCCCTAAGGCCTCAGTGCTCTGTGGGGCATTCTAATTATGTTTATGTGAAAAAATGTGAATTTTGGTGTCTTTACAGTGCAATTGTAATTGTTTAATTGCACTTGTGGAGGGCAGTGTGGTGTACTAGGTTAGCAGGTCCCATTATCTTATCTTTCATCCCTTGCTGTAATTTACTGAACCAAACACTCTTCTATTTGGTTTTATTGTCTTCTAAGTTTTGGATGAAAATACCTGCTTTGTAGAGCTGTTGTGAGAACCAGGTGAGTGCTTGGGAATTGTGCCCGGGGAAGTATAGCATCTGATCTCCTTGCAAGATTTGCTACAGTTTAGCTACTTCCTGCAGCATTTGTGACCAGAGGCATGCGTGTTAGCAAATGTTTAACAGCGAGGGTAGGAAGCAGACAATTAGGAAAAGTTAGAAGTCAGAGAGACCTTCCTAGCACGCTTTTCGGTGGGAGCTGCCAGCGAGTGGGCTTGTCTTCAATTTGACTGAAAACCTTCGGTGGGCACCGAGTGCTTTGTGATGTCTGTAAAAACAGAGCTCACGGTGCTGAGGAGGCAGCGGTTGCAGCCAGATGCAGTTGCTGCTGATCAGGGAAGGCCCAAGCCCAAGAAAGGGTGGGCAGCAGCAGGGAGGTTGTGTCATCATTAAACGCGACCGGCAGCTCTTTCCCACTGAGCTATTTTAAGAGTGCTTCTCTTCAAATCCCCATGGTCTCTTGTAGATTAAGCTTAAGTATCACATTAAACTTTTATCCAGTTTCGTATGCAAATAAAAGAAGACCATCTTCCCTGCTCCATTTAATCCCTTCCCTGCAACCATTCGACAAAATGTGCGGGTCTGTGGCTAATGGTAATGAGGAGAAAGCTCTGTACATTCTAAATCTGAAGAAATATTCACATTTTATTCAATATGTGAATACAGCATTCACTTATTATTCTCCGGGAGGTATGGTGGGAGAAAACGCATTTGCGGATGTGGATAAAGGAGCAGGAGCCCCCGGTGGAGCTGCGTGTGAGGGTGCGAGATGGACAGCAGGAGAAGGCGGCGAGGGCACAGGTTGCGGAGTGGGGTACAGATCAGAATGCAGGGCAGGAGAGGTCTGTGTGCCACGGGAAGCTTCATCAGGCATGGAGGCCCGAGGCAGTGGATGCCCATCTGTGTGTGTTTGTGTGTGAAGGACACTGTGCTTTTGTTCTGGAATGAGATGGCATGCTGAGAGGTTTCCTGTGACGTTAATGGGAATGTGAGGTTATTATTTTTACACACAAATATCTGAGTTCTCTAGCCCTAAGATGTCTGTGAAGAGATCCATGGCTTACAACTAATTCCATGCTACTGATGAGGAGAGATAGGAGGAAGAAACGGAGCCCAGCTATCACCTTATAATTTCATAATTTCTAACCCACAGTTTCAAAGGCAGGACTGTTAGCAAGAGGCAGAACTGACGGCTGTCGCTGCCTCCTACCTGCCTGGCACATCTCCCTGGAAAGACATGGATTCGGTAATGAAACAGCCATTGCCAGGAACAAGGAGGCAGTGGTGGTAGCAAAGGCTTAGGAAGATGTGTAGCATGCTCAATGAACTTCCAACTGTCCTGTGCGCCTTCTGGGACACTCGCTGAATGGCAGCAGAGAAAATGCCTCTGCACTGCCTGGGAACTGCATGCAGCGCCTCAGTCTTACCAGGTGCTCCTTGGAGTTCCCCGCCTGGCAACTGCCTCTCTTGAGCCACTTCCCTAAATTAACACCTTGGTGACACTGGGAGTCTGTGTCCCATTTCTGCCCATTTCTGGCCCATTTCTGTCCCATTTCTGCCCATTTCTGTGGGGCATCATGTTTGTTAGAAATCCCTTCCCTTTTCCTGGGCCTTAGAAGTCCTGGTACTCTTTGAAACCCCAACTCAGCTCTTGTCTTCTGCCCGTGGCCTCTGACATTCCAGTGTTGTTCTCTTCTCAGTTTGGGGTGTTGGCCCCACCCCTCGGGAGTCAGGGACGCTTCCCATCAGCAAGCTCAGTTTGCCTGGACCTGCAGGAAGGACACACTGGCGGAGCCTCACCGGCACTGTTTCCTGAGTGCATGCTGAGCCCTCTTCCCTTTGGCTGGGAGTCCAGCATTCTAGGTTGTGGGCTTCTAACTCTCAGCCTTTACTTCCTGTGCTCTTGTCGCGTCTTCCCCGCTGGAGTCCTGCTCATAGAAAATGCTTTTCTCCCTCAGTCTCACTGCCTAGCATTTCATTTCCTCCTGGGTTTGGATTGCAACCCTGTGCCTGATGTCTGTGGAACTGGACAAGGTCATGCCAGATCTCTGCGCTCCAGGGCGTGGTGCTGGATGCTACTTCAGTGACCTCCCCACTCTGTGAAATGAAGGTCACGCAGCCCGGCTTCCCTTCATCTGACTGTACCTGATTCCTTGTCTCTGGCTCTCATAGACTCTACTGGTTGCTACCTCTGTGACCCTGCAGAGCTACTGAGTCTTTTTAAGCCTTGATTTTCTCATATGGGCCTTAGTATGGTATGAAAACCCATCTCCTACGACTACTGTGAAAATAGAATTGGTTAGGTCTTAGGACATTGCCTACTGGATATTAAATCTTCACAATCATGGGCCGTTTTTATCACTCCTGTCTTACTGATGTCATTTCTACTCTGCTGCTTCTAGGGGACTACAGGTGCTGAGCTGAAATCTCCTCTGAGTTATCCTGAACCCGCTGGGTTCCTGGACACCAAAAGCCTCCTCTACACCCCGTCTGCTCCAGCTCCCATCTGCCTCAGACTTGCGTGTGCTGACTTCTGACGCTTTGGAACTTTGGTGTTTCTGTCCTGAAGGTGGTTAATATTATGCCATGCCTTAAGACTTACTTATTCCTTTTTATTCTGCTAACTTGCAGCCTTTTTTAGCCACATATCTTTTCATTTATATTCTGTCTCCTAATCTATCCTTCATAGGAAGACCTTTCATATATATATTCTAAATAGCTGAAAGATTGACCATCTGAAATCTAACATAGCTTCTTAAAATTTAATCCCTCAACACTTTAAGACAAAGTAGCTGTTAGAAATAAGGGCTTATTTCTAATTTTAGGTTCATTGAGTGATGTTTTCTTTGGGGCCCAAATTGTCCCCTAAAAGGCTCATTGTATTGAAGGCTTTGCTATGAGCTTTGAGGAAGTGTCTGGATTTGTTTGTTATGAGCTTTGAGGAAGTGGAAGGCTTTGAGGAATTGGTTGGATTATGAGGGCTCTGACTTCATGAAGATAGATCTGTTTATAAGCTCTTTGTCTGGTTGGCTTTTAGCATTAGCTGATTGGTCTAATTGGATGAAACAAGTCCCACATCCTCCCTCCATAACGTTTCTGGCTCTCCACTGGCCTAGAAGCAATGGAACCAGCTTAGCAGGGACTGAAACCTCTGAACTGTGAACCTAAGTGAATTTTCCTCCTCTAGCTTGATCTTCCTCAGGTGTTTTGTCACAGCAATGGAAAGCTCACTGAAGTGGTTATACGTTACCAATCTTGAATTATCCAGAAAAATTCAGCTACACTAAGTTCAACAAATATATAGTGGTTATCTACTGTAAATTAGCCAGTGTATTAGGCTTTGTGTGTGTGTGTGTGTTTAATTATTACATTAGGTTTTAGCAATCTAAAACTGTTGTAAAAATGTTGATCTGACATATTATTTAGTATTTGTTCTGAAAGTTATTTTGGGAGTGTGTTGAGATATATATATATAATGCATAAGTACACATATATACATGTGCTACAATTAATATTTAAATTTAATATAATTTATTAGAATAAAAGATGTATTGTTATTAACCTCCCCAAAATACTCTTCCTCACTTTGAACACACTTATCCCACTGTTCTCACCATGTTTTGCAGCACCTCTGGAATCCTCTTTCATGAGTGTCTGGAGTTGCACTGTCACGGCTTCCTCCATGTCCTGAACTGATTCAAAGCATTGACCTTTCAAGGTTGTTTTTGTCTTTGGGAAAGAGCCAGAAGTCATATGGTACCAGGTTCTGTTAATAAGGTGGGTGAGGGCACACTGTTGTGTTTTCATGAGCCTGCTTCCCTTTGGACGGCACTCAGCAGTAGCATTCATTGAGTTTTTAAAACTCACACATCATACGGATGCTCACAAAAGACTTCCAGAATTGCTTCCGAAAGTGGCAAGAACAGTGGGATCAGTGTGTCTTTTCCCTCCTTTTGGAGGGAAAAGACACTTTAATGGCAAAGTGTCTTTTACTGTAATTTCTTAAACATTCACTGTATATTTTGATCATGCCTCTTCTTGTGTATATTCACATATGTAGATATAGGCAGGTTTAGGAAAGAGGCAAGGTTCTGTTCTTTCTGCCAAATTCATCAGAAATTAGAGTTGGCTACTAGGGGGAAAGCCAGAGACCACGAGGGTGCTTTACAGATAGCTGGGAGCGGGGAGGAAGTCTCTCTGCTCTGGTGAGCAGAACCCAGAGGGCAGGTGGCCAGGAGCAGGGTGCAGCTCTTCACCGTCCCACCTGCTGCTGGGGCTGTCAGGCTCGTCTTGCCAAGGGAGCTGCTTTGCAGTGATCTCACAACTGGAAGCTAAGCAGGAGTAAGTCTGGTTGGCTGCATCTGGATTTACTCTATAAAGATAGAACCAGAGCAGATAGAATAATGCACTTTTCTTTGGGGATAAATTGACTGTGGCCGCAGTTAGCTCCTTATTTGGAAGGTGCTTTTTTATACAAAGAAAATGTAGCACATTGACGAAGACTGCCCTAGAGAGGGAGGAACTGCGCATCTGAGGCTGTGTGCTTCGCTGCTCCCCTGTAATGGTGACTGCGTATCTGTACCACTGCTCTCACTGTGGGAAGCTTGTGCTTAATGGCCCTGGCTTCGCCGGTTTCATTGCCTGCTCATTAGCTAAATGATAAAATCCCAACTTCCAGAGCAGATGTGGACACAAGTGCCCTGCTTATGTGTGGCAATGAAGGACAGTAGACACATGGGGGGGGGTCCCACCTGAGCACCCAGGGGTGATGGAAGAGGAGGGTAGCAGTGGCCATGAAACACATCTGGGAGGGATGGAGTGCAGGCAAGGACAGTGGGAATGGCAGATTGGATGGCTGGTTACTGGACACTGCTTGGGGAAGGAGGCAGAAAGTCATACTGTGACAGACAACGGCCCCCACCCCAGCCAGTATACTTAAGTTTATTAGCTTCCCAGGTCGTAGTTCCAGTTACAGTTCCTGTTACTTTTGTTTCTTAGAAACGGCTGGTCACTGTGATGCATACTGTAAGACCCAATCCCCAAATGACAAGCCATTCTGCCTCTGTACTTCCTGCTTATCTCATATAAGCCCTGGACCACTAGAGATCAGGGCCTGATATTTTGAGGGACAGTCAGTGCCTGTCTGATGGTAAATAAATCTGCCTCCAAATCCTGGGTGCTGTTGCGGTGTCTCTTCTTGCCGTAGCAGCACGGCACTCTTTCTGGTTTCCCAAGCTCTCAGGACACTTTCAGGAGGTAAAGTGAGAAAATGATGGCTGTTCCCTCCTGTTCTGTCCCACATTCTGAGGGACTGTTCCTCTGTCCTGTACTTTCCCTGTCTGTCTGACATGCAGGAGGCAGAGAGGCTGTTAATGCTTATGCCAGTTACCCTCGTTTTAATTCCTAATTGCAAAGGGCAGCATGTGGGGCCTTTGCACATGCCTTTCACAGTGTCTACAGTGACAGCATAAATGACAGGTGATAGCAAAGTGGGACTAAACAGTGGATAGAACATGTGTGGAAGGATATTCCTGGGAAAAAATTGTCTTGGAGTCACTATAAGGTATCCACAGAATACTATGTGCCATGTAAGGCACTGCACTCTTATTCTAAATATTGTACACTTATATTTAGATCATGAGTTGGCAAACCTTTTCTATAAAGGATCTGATCGTAAGCATACCTAGATGTTTCAGGCTACAGCGTTTCTCCTACAGCTACTGCACTCTGTGTAAGAGCTACTGTTAGACAACAAAAACAGGACCACTTATGTTTCAATCAAATTTTGTCCACAGAAAGACAAGGCCAGCTTTGGACTGCAGGCAGTGCTTCCAGACTCCTGGGTTAGTTTGTAGATGCTTACATGTACATAGCCATCTAGCTCTCTATCCAGACTGAGAAACAGCACATGTTTGTGGAATCTTTTACTATTAAAGTGATTTTTATGTGAATGGACTTCTGGTCTGATTCACATCTTGTTCACACATTAACCATTGGTTTGGTCAGCATTACAATGTGTCAGCTCTTGTTCCAAGCAAACAAAGACAGGGAGGGACAGGTAGTGTCTTCCCTCAGAAGACTTCCTGGCTGGAAATGGTAAATACAGACCACTACAGATGGTCTGTAAAATCTGTGCCATGACAGTTTTCTACACAAGAGGCCAAGGGGAACAGAGAGCCAGGAACCGACCTGCTCTGAGGAAGGGTTTTCCAGGATGGGTGGTGTTAGGAGGTCACCAGAGGTACAGGGGGTGGGACATGTGTGGATGGGGTGAGGTCAGGATCACATCTGGGATCAGCAAGATAGAAATCATACAACTTGGGGTCCTCCTGGGGGATAGGTTCTTGTTTGGTTAAAATGACATTTCCACCATAAAATCTTTCACATATTTTCTACAAATTGGTTCATACCTTTCTTGCACTTTACTGCCTTCTACATTGTGTTAGAATAATCTTGTACTTGTATTTATCCTGACCACTTTAATTTCCCTAGAAAAGTATACTCTATCTGATTCTACTTTGCATCTTCTAGTCTATAGGTTCCATCCCTGGCTGGGTCTGAGACCTTGTTGATTACTTATTTGCTTTTTTTTTTTTTTTTTTTTCCTGGTACCAGGGATTGAACTCACAACGTCACGCTTGCCAGGCAGGCACAGGGCCGTTGAGCTAAATCCCGTGCCCCAATTACTTATTTGTTTTCCCTGAAGGCCTTGGTTCCCCAGCCTCAGTCCTGTCTTCAACTTCAAAGTTGTGTGTTTCCATTCTGTTCATATTTCCCAGGACTGGGACCTCTCTTGCCATACAGCAATGGCTCTTCCATGGTGTAGACTGACCACTTCTATTGAGAGCATCACACAGAAATGACTACAAGAGTTTGCAGTAGATGCCCAGGTTGTGTGCAGAGAACGCAAACGTAAGAAGGAATTCTGAAGTCTGACTTTCAAAGTGCTCCTAGCACTTTCACTTTTAACTTCACATGCTTGGAAAGTAACGAGATGAGGAGGGAGCGTGGGGAGGGGCACTTCTGGGGCTGTGTTCTGTCATGTGGGTAATGGGGACGAGCTTGAAATGTCCAACAGGGAAATATGGGGAAAGGGTGAGTGGTGGTGAGCTAGATTCTGAAAAGACTGTGGAGTGGAGGCAGCTGCATGGATGCTGCTGTACTGAGCACTAACTCTGAACCTCTCACCACCCTGAAACTCCAGCCCCCAAACTGCAGAATAGTTGGATATGGGACCCTCGCCGAGAAGGTTGAGCCCCTCATCAGAACTGGGAGGCTGTTTCAGGAATAGGAGGAAGGGTGGTCTTTTGTTTCAGAAAAGCTGTCACGATCAGCTAGATCCTGTCCTGAACAACCTGACTTCTCTCCCACTGCAGGGAGAGAACAACCTGACTTCTCTCCTCACATGTCCTGAACAACCTGACTTCTCTCCTCACATGCTCAGTCACACTTGTGAGCCAGGAGCTGCTCAGGACCTCCTCAGACTGAGGGTAGACAGAGATGTATCAAATGGAAGGTCAAACTCTAACCCCTGGAGGCCCTGGTGGCCAGAGGTTTCACCAGGGACCAGGGAAGGACAGATGGCAAAAGCCACCATGGCACACATATCCAGTAGGTGTTATGGCTTAGAGTTTGTATCCCTCAAACTGCAGAGGGATCGTGTGTGGAGATGGCATCGACGGAGATAGTTAGGTTGTGATTTAGGGCTGGGATTAAAATCCTTGTGGGGCAGAAACTAGACTCATTCTCTCCACCATGTGAAAATCTAACCTGAAAGAGGTCTTCAGCAGAAACTGAGTCCGCCAGCACGTTGACCTCGGCTTCCCAGCCTGCACAGTGTGAGAAGTGAATTTGTCATTCGACCTGTTGTGTGGTCATTTGGTACAGCAGAACAAGCAGAACAAGACAAGGTGTACAGGGGAACAATGCTCAGATCTGTCGCTTGGCGTCCTTCCCCAAGGAAGGCTGTGTGCTGCCTCAGGAGACTGCCACTATCATTACTTCTCTGAGTCCTCAAACTAATCCTCTAAGATGACTCTTTCTACCTCAGTTTTCCAGGTAAGAAATCAAGGTGGAGTGAAGAAACCTACCCAAAGGTAAAGCCATTGAGTGCTAGAAGCAGGATTCACCTGAAGGCCTAGCCAGCTCCAGTGCCTGTCAACATGTATGCTAAGATGCACGGTGAGCCCAGCAGAGAGAATCCCCCAGCTCCTCCTCAATTCCACTGGACCAGTTTGAACAGACATCTCAGGAGATCTTTTTTTTTACATCAGCAGAGAAGGTTGGTCAACATTATATTCCACCATGTGAACCGAGCTAAATTCTATGATTCATTGTCATTGTAGCCTCTGATTGATGAATTTTTGGAAGGTCACACCCAGTACAGCATTTGGCAGGGAAGAGGTGTTCACTCTTTGAACACTAAACGGAATTGGTTTTTGCAAATGACCTAACCCTCAGCACGTCAGTGAGGTCTGTGAATTGGCAGCAGAGATAGCACTTAGGATATTGCTAGAAACACATTAGGTCCCACCCTGGGTCCACTGAATCAGAATCTGCATGTTAAACTGAACCCCGAGGTGTTCTAAGAGCACATCAGAGTTAGAGGAACACTAATTCAACTGATTTTGGTGCTCATTCAGGAAAGCTTCCCAGAATGAGCGAGTTGGCCTATTTGCTACTGAGCTCTCCATTGTGTGATTGTGAAGAAACTGAAAAGGCTCCTGAGAAAATGATTCCAGAACATGAAACTGTGCCTTCAAGTCAGGTCAGGTGTGTGGGGGGGTGGCTACAGAGGTGGAAAACCATAGCTCCGCAACCTCATGCTTTGTTCTAATTCTGCTGTTAGTGCCCCACCTGGGAGGTAATTCCTCTTTCCCACACTGTCCTATGGATCAGTCCCCCAGGGAGGAAATGCTTCAGTGTATGTGGAATTTGTGAGGTTTTTCCAGGGAAATCAGCAGCCCCCTGGTGATCTTCTTTCAGATACATAGGAGAGATCGCTTTCGTTTACCTGTATCTTCTGGGTCAGGCCAGCTTATATACTGTGCCCTCTTAGCAGCGTCTGCGTTCTCATTGGCCAAGTGTGGCTGGGGTGGTGACTGCACCTCCACCTCAGGGACCGCTCCAGACTGTGCAAGGTGCCCCAAATCCCTCTTTCAGGAAGTCTCAGAAAAACCCCACTTTCTTCTTAGATTTATCTTGTCTATGATGAGTGAGCTGGCAGTGCTGACCTCCAGTTGTAAATGCATGTTACTGAAGTTCATGTGTCACCATATACGCTGTCCCTAACTACAGCCTTGCATTCTGTGCTGGTCCTGAGGGCTCAACAGTCTGCTCTGGTTCAGGACTACCTTGGCTCTAGCCCTCACATGAATGTTGGGCTGAGCTGGGGACCAACTACAGAGAGAAGTCCACAAAGCATGCATAGTGTTTGCTTCATGCAGTGACATCTGTCATTGCCCTGGTCCCCAATTATATGACCATCTGCCCTCAAAAAACCACCCTGGTGGCCTCGGATCATCTCCAGCCTTCACTGCCACAGTGACCTACAGATGGAGCTTGTTTTTTGTTTTTTTTTTTTTTTTCCTCTAAAACTCTTTTTTAAAAAAACACCCCTCAGCAAATGGCAGTTCTACTCCTCTTTGGTAATAGATCCTCTGTCCCTTTAGGGTACAGCTAAGAGAGGTGTGAGAACGTGGGTGGCACTGGGCCTCCATCATTTCCAGGGGCTCAGCTCGTCCCAACTTATGGGCAGTATTTTCCAAGATCTCACTTTGCCGGCCCGTTTGCTCCAGACTAGCTAATTCCAATGTCTCCCTTCCTCACAGGTGATTTTCCAATCTCTTATTCATCACTATGCCCATCATCAGACCCACATGCACCTGTCAGTTTTATACACAGAAAACTTGGCAGAAGATGTTAGGTTTCACAGGGTTCTATGCACATGTAGAATAATGGAATAATTACTTCCCTGGGACTCCCCAACAAATGCTATGGTATCTGAATTTTTTCTTTTTGTCATTTAAAGAACTAACTTGCACCAAGTGCAAGATCAAATTCACAGTGTGAATAATATTAATAGTTGTAGTATTTGAGACTATTGGGGTGCACTAAGGATGGCTGACTCCAAGTAATAAATGTATATATTTATTTATGTTTTCAGACAGGGTCTCACTATGTAATTCAGTTGCTCTTGAACCATATATACTAGGCTGGGCTCAAACTCACAGTGCTCTTCTTGCTTCAGCCTCCCTAATGCTGGGATTACAGGTGTGTGCCACCCCAAGTGACACCACAAGTAAATTTTTGAAATGGGAGAACAGCAATGTGGCAGAAAAATATTGAATAAAAACCAGAAGTCCAAGCTTTCTAATTAGTGGGTTCTATGGCTTCAGAACCAGGATGTTACAAGTCTACCAGAAAGCACGGCCAGTGTCGGCCACATGGTGAAGTGAGCCAGCTCCTGCCCGGGTAGCTCCCAACAGAGATACCTGTCCAAAAGTCATCGCACTAATGTCACAGACAGAGCCCACCCAGAGGCTCCTAGGGCACAGGCGGCCAGCCATTGTGTGGTTTTAAACACAGTCCTGGCATAACTGAGTCCTCATGAGAGTGTGTAAGAAGAGGGCAATAAAATATATTAACCTGAGGTGAACATGTGAGATCATGAGAGGCTCCATGACAAATAAGGAACCTAGCAGATGGAGTTCACATATGTGAAATAAAGAGGAACCTTTCAGATTTTTTAAATAAGGGACTGGCGTGTAGCTCAGCAGTAGAGTGCATGTGTGGTATGTATAGGAACCTGGATTCCACCCCTAGCACAGAAAAAATTCTATATGATACAAGTTGTATTTTAAAAATAGAGTTCTCTGACATCAGCCCAAGATATAAGGAATCGAAGTTGCTGGTGCTGAGGAGAAGAAAGGGCTGGAAATCTTGCTTTCAGGTCTTCCTCTGTAGTGTTTGCACCCTGATCTGTTCTTCCTTCAGAGGGGCTCCAAGGCTTCCCAGTGTTAAGGTTTAGATGTAAAATGTGCTCCCACAGTCTCCTGTCTGGAGGTGGGGCCTATGGAAGCAGACTGGATCATTAGGGCACAATACTCCTCAGGGGATTAATGAGTTAGCAGCTGACTGTAGTGTTCAGAGGTGCTGATTGGAAGAGGTACTAGGGGGATAATCCAGAAGGTGTATTCTTATTATGAGCTCCTTCCTTCTTTCTGCCTCTTGGTTGCCATAGGATGAGCAGGTTTTTCTCACCATGTCCTAATACCTTGCCATTTCTGCCTTGGAGCCAGACAACCATGGACCAAACTTCTGAAAGCTGTGAGCCAAATGAGCCTCTCTTCCTCTAGGCTGCAAGTATCAGGCATTTTGTCTCAGCACCCAGAAAGCTGACTAATACAGAGAATTGACACCAGGAGTGGGGTCCCGGTTGTGATTACCTGACCGTGTGGGTTTAGAAGCCTTTGGAACTGGACTGTGGGAGGAGTCTGGAAAGAGTTGTGGTTTGGATGTAAAATAGCCCCAAAAGTACTTGGAAGTTCATTGGATAATTGAGGCGCTACAGCTGACTTGCTCTAGGATCCAGGGTCTGGTTGGAAGGAGTGTGCCTGTAGGAGCATGGCCTGAAGATTATATACCCCTTCCTGGTTCCTCCCTTTGGGACTCACATCTCTCCATAATCTGCCCTGGGTGCTGCACACAAGTACAGGATGTAATGTTTGTCCTCATGAGCATGGTCTGGTTTTGATCTGATTCTTTCTATTCTTGTTTCCTCCCTTTTGGAGTGGGAATGTTTGTCCTGTGCACATTAGATGAACTTAACATTGTTTTGATTTTTAATAGGAGCTTGCAGTTAAGAGAATGCCCTGACTCTCAGAGGAGATTTTGGACTTGGGCTTTTCAGCACTGCTGGAATTGTTGACCTTGGTGACTCTGGAAGATGGGTTAAATGCATTTTGCATAATGAGATGGAAAAGAGGCTTCTGAAGGCAGGGGCAGGATGTTACAGTTTAGATCTAAAAAATCTTCCGAAGTCTTGTGTTTGCAGATGGGGCTTTTGGAAGGTGACTGAACCATGGGGTGCTGTACTCACAGGTGCATTCATCTGTTGGTGAGTTCATGGCTGAATGTGCGTTAGGATGGGGCCTGGTTAGAGGAGGCAGGTCTGCAAGGGTGTGGCCTGGAAGGGTGTGTTCTCATCCTGGCTCCTTCCTCCTTCTGTCTCTCTCTCTGCGTTCTGGCTGCCTTAAGTTAAGCAGCTTTCTTTTGCCATGCCTTCCTACCATGCTGCCTGGGAGCCAGCCCGCCCAGGCTGAATTCTTGGCAAACCATGAGTCAAGTTAGACTTCTCCCCCTTTAAATTTCAGGTGTTGGATATCTTGCCCCACTGACAGGACAGCCTTTCTCTTTTTCCACAGAATTCCTGTTTTCACCTTCTCTCTCTGCCAAGGTAAGGAGTGGACTGCGCAGGAGATGTTACTGAGATGCTACTGGTGAGATAAAAACCTTGTGGTGCATATTTATCCCCTTTGGCCCACTGATAAGTGTTTTTCATTGTCTTTTTTTGAGACAGAGTCTTACTATGTAACTGTTATGGTTGATACATTG
>NW_004955410.1:223620-291073 GCF_000276665.1 Chinchilla lanigera
GAGAAAAAAGTAACCAAGACAGTAACCCAGGCAGATCTTGAACTCTTCATGATCCTCCTGTCTCAGCTTTCTGAGTCCTGGGATTATAGATGTGCATCACCACACCTGGCCAATGGAAATGTTTTAATGGCTCTTTTCAAATCTTATTGTATTGCGCAGTATTATGCTTGCACCCAGTTATCTACATATTTGTAATGCTTTGGCCTAAGTTTAAGAGCTGAACTACTGAATTGGAATCCTAGAACAATCATACAATGACCTATTATGAAACAAGCAGTTCTTCACACAGAGGACACATGTTGTGTGGAAGTACTTAGACATTATTTGATCATTTTCATTTTTTATTTATGTTAGGGAAGGGTAGATATTTCCAGATTTTTAGGGGTCAAGTGAATTCCTCATGGATTTTTTCCCTTTGTTGGTGTTTCATCCAAGAATCCATGAGGAAGAAATTAAAAACTCATCAGCAAACCAGCATGAAGTCAGGGATGCTGGAAGCTTCCATCTTCTAAGAACTATGCTCCTATGCAGCCCTTTTGAACTCCTCCTCTTCTGCACAGTAGAATAATTTACTACCAACTTGGTTCTGAGCTGTGGGAATTCTCAAAATGACAGCTGTCTGTGTAGCCAGCAAGCTAGAATGTGAGTGTGGAAACTGTGTGTGTCAGGGACCAGAGCGCTGATCTGCTAAAGCATCAGCTTCCCACCAGGGCTGAGGTAAGCAGACACTTGACGAACTACCTGGGTCAGCTCCAGCCCATCACCTTGCTAATTCTCTCCAGCACAGAGGGAACCTGTATGCTTGTCATTGGCCTGGCTCTCTCCACAATGATAACTCAAAGGCAGAGTTTGCTCCCCCTCTTTATCTCCAGTATTTAAACAATGCTTTCAGTATCAAAAGTGTGCAATAAATACTTGTGACATGAGTGACTGGAAGAGTGAATGCAATCACACAAACCTAATGTGTGGACTTGCTGCTGGAGGAGGTGAGTACTTGTATTTGCCATGATGCTGGTTCATACCCAGAAGACCTCTGCTGCAGCCCTGGCATAACACCGACTGAGCAGGGGTAAGTAGGAGGGTGTGGGGCAGGTGGAGAGCTAGGGGCAGAGTCTGGGCTGTCAGGGACATTCTCCCAGCATGGCCAAGGTATGCAGACAGTTGCCTGTGTAACTTCCCTTTCTCCTGGGGTCTATGCTGGGGTGTGTGTGTGTGTGTGCATGTGTGTGTGTATGTGCGTGTGCATGTGTGCACATGTTTTACAGTTGTGTGTCAAGTTCACTTTCCTTTGTTTCCATGACTTCACTTGTTATCTCTCTTCCGACTTCTGTGCATCTTCTGATGTTAAAGCTGTTTGACGGACGGCTCAGCGGCAGGCTCACTTCGGCACCCACTGTGACCTCAGATACAACATGCTCACTATGGTACACTTGCTAGTGCCTTTCCCACCTGCATTTCTCCTCCAGTGTCCTCAAGGTCAGTGTCCTACAGTTGTTCATTGAAGAAACCCTGGAGTCGCACTGACATCTTCCTTCTCCTTTGCTCCACAGTCACCACCAAGATCTACTCCATTTCCTAAACACCGGCAGAGCTCACCATCTTCTCACTTCCTTTCAATCCTGTAGTCCACTTCATCCTCCTCTCTCACGCAGACCACCATGTAACTGGTCTTTGTCTTTCCACCCTCATCTTAGTCTATTATCTTTAGGATGTTCCTCTGCCCAACAACATTTTCAGATCTGGCCCTTGCCTTCTCTTTTGGTCTCAGCCTGTGCCATTTTCATCTTGCAATTTACCGTGCAGTGAACTGTTGAGCTCTAGAGTCCAAACATACCAGGAACTTTGACCATGCTAGAGCCCTGACCTTTGGGCTCTCTGAACAGCTAAGAATTATGCACCTTCCTTATCACAGCTCAAGAAGTTTTACAGAGTCGTTCTGATTTCTCAGCCGGCTAGACTGTCTTGTGTCTTTCCCACTGTCATTGCTGGGAAAAGGTACCAACAGTCACAAGTAAAAGGAGAGGTTGATTTTGACTCAGTTTGTGGAAGTTTCATTCCATAGACTGCTGGCTCTGAGGCAGGGCGGTGTGGCAGAGGGGAAGCAGTCCATGGCAGTGCAGGCAGGAAGCAGTGCAGCATCAAAGAAGGAGGAAGGATACAGATGTACTCCTTCGAGGCCAACACACAGCGTTGCATTTCTTCCAACAGGCTGCACCTCCCAGCATCACACCCAGGCATATCCATCCATCAGTGGACTAATTCAGTTACCACACACCCATGACCCATTATCACACCCATGATTGGTCAGGTCCCCAAAGCCCCACCTGTGAGCTCATGAGACTTTGGGGAGACATCTATACCCGAGCCATAACATACTGTTAGATGCACTTACAGCATTTCATATTTCCCCTTTTGTATCATGCATCATATTTATAAAAATTTATTCAGTGCCTGTCTTGCTGACTAAAGTGTAGGTTCTAATTTGTGGCAATAGTAAAGAGTAATAGTAATTGCTATTATAACAATACTAAGTTCTAATTCTGTTAGCAGAATGAGTAGATTTCCCTTTTTCTTCTTCTTACAATTAATTTGTTTCAAGTTTGTAAAATATTACATTTCTGGATAACTATTAATCGATCCCTTGTGTTCTATTGCATTGTATATAAATGTTTACGACAGCATTATAAAATTGCATAATAAATTCCAACAGGCTTCATCTCCCAGTATCACACCTAGGTATATCCATCCATCAGTGGACTAATTCAGGTCACAGGCTGCTCTCCTGGGCTGTCTGCTCTTCGAGAACAGGTTCACACATCATTTATCTTCATGTACCAGGTACAATGTCAGTCATATCAGTAATGCTTCATCAAGTGTTGCTAGAAAAACATGTGAAAAAATTCTCTTAACAATCAAAAACGTAGAAGAACTTTATTTTTCAGTCTGCTGGTTTCTTGCTTTTCAGGATATTGAAAAGCCTTAGAGGCTATGATGTTAAAAAAAATTGAAGATCTTCTTTTCTTCTGTTTGTTAAACTTTGAGAATCTAGTCTTCTAGAGATTTGTGTCATCCAAAGTGAATATTCTTCCACTGTTAATGCTTGTTAAGAAGTGCTTGACACAGAAGTTTACTTGTATGGATGAATACTTTGAAAGTTTTCCTCAGTCAAACCAAAGTAGAACAGGTTTTCTTATTAAAGGTGTTGTTCAAAACTCTGGCAGGTTAAAGGGAGTGCAGAAACATCCTCTATTCCACAGCTCTAACCAGGCTCCTGAGAAGCACACTGGCTCTTGTGGGCATCATCTGTGGAACGCAGGTGGACCTCAGCTTTTCTACCCACCAAACAATCCTAGCAAGCCAGGGAAGTGCAGACTTACAGTTTCTTCAGTAATGTTTTTTTCCATCACCCTGCATTTAATAGAGGACACCAAGGCCTGGAGGGGATAAGTGAGCTGCCACTGGCCATAAGCTAATTAGTAGCATTAAGACTGCTGGCACCGGGTGCCCTCATTTCTAACTCGATGCTGTTGCCCAACCCGTTTCTCCCCCGTGTAGGTGCACAGAGGCGGCAGTGGCCATGCAGACGTGGAAACATCTGCACTCAGCACAGTGTCTTTGGAACCAGAACCTCATGCCTTCCGAGAAATCCAGCGATCAGGCCCGAGTGCGGAAAAATTACTCTTTCTGGTAGAAACGACGCCTCAGGCTTACTATGGAAAAGCAGCAGTGTTCCCTCAAGTCGTCTCTTTGCCGTCTCCCTCTTTCTCCTCTCCCACTCTCCGTTTAACACACACGCACACGCACACACACACACACACACACACACACACATCATTCTTATTCAGAGAATCAGATTATAATAACTTGGAATACAGATAGTTTCCGGTTTGTTTTCCAGTGTTTATTTAATTGGCTAGGTCTTTCCGCTTGAATCTCAGCAGAGGTTAGTTAGGACAAATTGTGACGTGGAATTCAGGCATGGGTATGACTGCTCACTTTACAACACCAAGATCAGCACCAGACTGAGCTGGTGTCTTGAGGTCAGGCAGGCTGCAGTGTGTACATGGTAACAGATGTGCATTTCCATTGTTTACAAAACCCTGCTAATAAGACATATTTAAAGCCTAAATTACCACACTCAGCAATAAACACATTAATTTTGCCTGTACATCACTGTTCACACTGGTAGGATTTCTGACAGTTTTGGGAACTCATGAGAATTAAAGAGGCCTCTAGTGAATGAGCACATATCAACAAAATGCCCTTAGTGAGGCTGTTTAAAGAAAAAATAAAAAGTTGGTCCCATATTTTCTGCTCACAGTCACTGACAGTGAAGATGACGTGTGCAGAGTTTTACCATGACTTTCTGATGTGTTCTTCCTGTTCTGAATATTCCCTTTGTGCTTCTGAAATCAATAGAGCTGCAGAGTTGTACCTGTTCTTTCTTACTTCAAAAGCCCTTTCCTCAGCACCTGACGTCTCATGCCCAGTGTTTATTTAGGAAGCCCTAACAAATCCGCTCCAGGTCTTCAAGTAGCACCCAGCTCGAACATAGCCTTTCCAAAGGAGAGGCGCTTAAAACAGCTACAACAAGCCAGGCCCACATCATTTCAAGAGAATGTGATTCTTTTTATTGATGACATTACTTTAAACAAACAATAAAAACTTCAAAATAGCCTTTTGATAGTTTCACAAATTTACATCAGCAATATAAAGCAAAAATAATTCTTTTATTAAAAATAATATTTTAGAATAAGGAGAGGTTGATGAAGAAAAGCAGAGAGGAGAATAAAACAGGACGGAGTGATAACCACTTGCTGGGGATTATTCTGCTCCCTGTCGGTATTTATCAGACCGCAAGTAGTGAATGCCGTTATGAATTTAAATAAAAGTCATCGCTCACACATCCTTGACGGGAAGCAAGTGGGAGCGATTTGGTATATTGCACCATGGGGACATGACATTTAAAAGCAATCTCGTCCATTTCTTTGACAAAGACATCTCTTTTCGATCAAAATGAAATAGAGTCCTGCGTGTTTAGTGGTTCTGTGTGGGCAACTGTTAGCACAGTCCAGCCCTGAGAGAAGCAGCCCGAAAAGCTGAGCAAGTGATGTGCTTTGTAATGGGACTCGTAGCAGGTACTGATTACACACTATGTATTTGAACATGCACTGACTCCTTTAATCCTATCATCTTCTGCCCCAGAGATCACTGTTATGGTGTAGAACCCAGGAGTCAGAGCAGACACTACTGCAGAAGAGGACGAGGTTGTGCAGCTGGTGAGGAGGGGAGCCAGGATTCGAGCCCCAGAGGTCCAGTTTCAGGGTTCCACATTCCAGTGTAGTGGAAAATCAACCCTTAGCCTACAGTCATTGATCACTTCAACAGTGGTGGGGTTACCAAGGTGAAACAAAATGTTTCATTTTCTTGGCTGAAATAACTCAAACTAGCCCAACAGGGAAACTAGATAGTTTTTATAACATGATGCAAATTATAAGCACAATATTTGGGTTGTATTAGCCTATCCATGTGCTCTCTCTCAGCTGGCGTACAACACCTCTCATCATTTAAATTCCTTGTACATCAGGATATTGGGAACATTTTGAACCAGAAAAGACTGGGCTTCAATTCCGAATTTTCATTCATTAAGGTGTTTCATTTGGACAAATTCCTTGACACTTGAGTTTGAATTTTCTGATAATTTATAAAACCAAATTTTAAGATTAAGTAAAATAATATATATACAAATGCTCACAGATGTTCTGTCTTCTCTTCTCTGTCTCTTTCCCTTCTTTTGCTCATGGTCTACCCCTGACTTTGTATTTTCCTTTTGTTGTCCGATGATCAAAGCAGGTCAATTCTGAGAATAATCCTTGGTCCTTACCCTGATTCTGTTGCACATTTCCTGTATGACATCAGGACATTTTGAGGGCTTGGTCTCACTTACCCAGGTGTCAGATGGTTTGCGTATTTATTTGCAAAGGGGTCACGGTACCAACTGATAAAAACCTGGTGAACACTTTGGCAGTGAGAAGTGCCATGTGATTGTCTGCTACTATAATCTGCTAATCAGAACTCCCAATAAACTCTTTCTTAAAGATGAAATCATCACTGCAGTTATGTAGTTTCTTTTCCTTATAGTCTCACTAGTTTTCTCATTGTTACACATTATCATGTCCCTATTTTTTGGGCCTTTTTATATCTAAATGCCATTGCAAAGTGACAGATCAAACTTTTCTCTGCATATTCTAAATGGGTTGACCTTTTAGAGCCAGCATCATGGAATTAGGCTCAGATTGATTAGAACTGCTCTTATGAGTCACGGCTGATGTTGATTTGGCCTAGGAGATTACTTATGTGAATTTTCAAGAACAGAGGTCACTGATTAGACCACAAATTGTTCATTCCTTACAGGAACAATTATTAGATATCTGTCTGGTGTCACTGCAATACTTTTTTTTGAGAATATGTGACCTGGAGTGAGTCTAGAAGGAGTCTACAGTCTGGCAAGGGAGAGAGACCTGCAGTGATATTAAGGGGGCTTTACTGAGCACCTACTTAGAATGCAGGCATGTTGCTTGTAATGTTTCATTTAGTTCTCACAACAAATATCAAGTAGAGGAAATAAAAATTTAGGGAGGTTAAGGAATATGCCTATGGTGAGAGTCAGTGACCAGTACGGGAATGTGCACAGCAAATCTCTGATGTTAGAGTGCATCTTTCCATTATTCTCCATTATTTTATGAGTTAATACCACTTTGATTTGAGCATAAGTGAACCAAGATAACCAAGAGAAGGTAACTCATGTCTGAAACTTTAGTAGCAGCCACTTCCCACTTATTCTGGTCTGGGTTACTGACTCCCCCACTCTAACATGGGCGACTGACAGACACAGAGTGACACCTGTGAGCAGGTGGCGATGCATGCAGCCTCTGTCTCGGGAGGTACTTCCGGCGGAGGCGACCATGGCGCACGTGCACAGGGAAACACAAGGTAATGCTTCTAAATCAGGAAGAGTGACAGGAACGACTAGAGATGGAAAAGTTTGATCTAAGAATTGTTTCCTGACAAGGAAATGGCAAAGGTAGTCAGGAGTTTAGAATGTGTCCGAAGTAAAATTTGGTTGAAAATGTACTACCCCTTTTTAGAATTTTTACTGCTTCAGAGAGAAGACATTGCTTCCGACCAAGCCGGCTGCTGCGCCTTGTGGCTGTCCCGCAAAGGTGCTTGCGCAGTGATGAAGAATGGCGGCAGCGTAACCATGTCTTCGTGCCGTGCTTCATAGCTATGTAGACATGTCACCAGAGCAGTGTGACCGACCAGTGCCAACCTATTCCCTAGGGGGCCTTGGGGCACTTTGGGAACAGCTGTGCAGACAGGGTGAATCTTTGTAAGGTTTTTTTTTTTTTTTTATTTTTTTTTTTTTGGTTTTTCTCCGGTACCGGGAACTGAACTCACGACCTTGCGCTTGCCAGGCAGGCGCTTTTGCCGCTGAGCTAAATTCCCAGCCCTTTGTAAGGTTTTTGAATGGAAGATGCAAAGGTATCAGACTTACCTCAATGTATGTGATTTCTCAGGTTTGGTGACTTGGCAGCACAGTGCAGAATCTGAAGGATGTGCTCTGGACTTAGGTTGTATAGATGCCTGGTCTTGCTCTGTTTTGTATTAGCTGAATGACTTCCAGCAAAATACCAAAATTCTCTAGCGCTCTATTTTCATCTTGTGAGACGGGGGTAATGGTCGTATTTTCCTCACTGAGGTCAAATGAGAAATTTGCACATGGAAAAGGCCAATTGTTGTTAGACTCTGAGCTGGTTGTTGAAGAACTGGTCATAGGACAAGGAAAAATTTAGGAAAGAAACTTCAGGAAAATGTATAGTCACTTCAGATATAAAAATGGATCAGCCCTGGTCTTGAGAGACAAAGCCCAAATAGGATTAAATGTAAAGAATTCCATCAGGAGAAATAAAATGGAGAAATGATCTGGAAAGCCTCAGGAGAGCCACAGGTGGGGGGAACCGACAGTGAGACAGAGCGGAGGAGCGTGACAGAGGTGCCCTCTGCTCCCAGGTGGGGCTGGGGGTGCCTTTGCCTCCATGTGGTGTCTGGAGTCTCCACAAGGTCCTGTCAGAGAAGCCTCCCATCCTCCAGGAAGGACCCCCTGTGCTGTCTCTGCCAAGCTCATGGGTGGGCTGGGATGAGGTCTAGGGAAGGTGACCCCAGCAAAAATGAAGAGCAGAGCTCAGGACCCAGGTACAGGGGCCCTTGGTCAACTGTATTCTCCATATTGTAAAGTTATAAGACCAATTCACATTGCTGTCTTAGAAGTTAACTCAGTAACTCAATAGCTGTACATTTCCTAAGTACTAGAGCTACTGTGCTAGAAGTTCTGGGAGATACCAAGGTGGCAAAGACGTACTTCTGTTACCCAAGCACATGTAATTCAGATACGTGGCAGATTTTATTTCACATCAACAGAAGATGGAATGAGTGGGCCTGCGAGAACAGGGAATGCGCCTTCAGGTGGGCTTTGCTCTGAAGGGTGCGTGAGCTTGTTGGGATAGGGAGTGGGCCAGACTCGCATGAGACTGAGATAGCTTGAGCTGAGGCTTGAAGGTCTGAAGGCAGGCGCACTTGGAGAAACTATTAACATGGAGTATCTGGGCATAACACGAAGGTGGTTGTGACACTGGACCTGGGGTGGGAGGTGGGAACGACAGAGAAGCAGTGTTGGGCTAAGTTATGGAGCTCTTGGAATATGAGGAAAAACTTCATTTTAAATGTGACCAGTGGAGATTTTTAAGTGGGAAGTAAAATAATGACATGAGTTTTAGGAAAAGAGCTCTACGTACCAATGGGAACATGCTAGAAAAAGGTGTCAGAAGGCAGGAAGAACGGCTTATCCAGACATCAAGAAGGGCTCAGAAGGGAAGCAATAGAGGTGTTTCTGAGGAAGCACAAGTGTGGACAAAGATGTCAAGGGGCACTTCAACAGTGAAGTAAGGAGAATTTGGGAGCTAGACTTGGGGGGCAGGAGAAAGGGGATGGGGAGAGGCCAACTCTAAAGTATTCTTCTTGATGATCTGAATGGAGGTGAATCTGGTCCCCTAGGAATAAATGCAAGTAGAAGGAGGAGACTGAGGATAGAATCTTGGGGAGCGGTATGTGGAAAGGACACAGAGGAGAAAGACAAATCTACAAGACTGGACAGAGCTGTAGAGTGCTTGGCTGAGGGCACTGTGTGTGCCGCTCCATTCGTGGGTGTTGGGGTGAGTGGTGACCGAGCACCCCCTGCATGTCACATTCCAGGCTCTGAATAGTGGGCCCATGGAATATGGAGGGTGCAATGATGGGATGCTCACCAACAGGCCGTTTTCACAGGACTGCAGGAGTGGAACAGAAACTGAAAAGAATTCAAGAGGAACCAAAGAGGAAAACATGAAAGAATTAAAAAAAAAAACCACTATGAAATGATAGGATGACACTTTGAGTGTATAACACACCACCACATGACGAAAGCACAGTAGCTGAAACATCCTGAAATACTGCAAGGAATGAGGCCCACTGTGTGCATATCTCCCCCATTGTGGCCTTGCCCTGGTGTAGGGTCTGCTCTGCAGTGGTGTCCATCACTCTTGCATGTTCAAAAGAGCTGTGTTCTAGGCATTTCCATAGGCAATTGTTCTACTGCAATTTTAAAATTTAAGAATACAAAGAATGACTGAGAATCTACTATGCTAAGTCTATCCTATTATGGTCCCCACTCTATAGATAAGGGATTTGGGGCTCAGAGTAGGCACTTGTCTAAGGTCACACTGCTACTAAATTGGAGAGCAGTGAAAAGTTAAATGGTTGACATAAGAAATAGCTTACAGGACAAGCAATAAAGAAGACAAGCTGGAGAGGAGACCTGGACCTCTAACACTTTCTAACTCCATGATGTTAGCATATTACTGACCCTTTCTGTGCTAGAGTTCTTCATCTGTAAAGCGTAGATGCTAATGTCACCTCTGTGTGTGCCTGGCCTAGGGTGACACGAAAGGCATGTGGTCCGCTTCTCACGTGCACACATCGGCTCCTGGGCTTTGTTGTCTTCCTCAGAGTCCTTGAAAATGCGCTTGTGCACAGGAGTTGAGAACTGTATGGGAAGATACTTTTCTCCATTTGACACTAACTTTGGGATGGTGGTTTTGGTTCTTTCTCCCCAAGTCATTGAGAAGAAAGCACACACACAGAGTAGCAGCTTACAAGTGGTCAGAGTCATCTAGGAAATCACACCCTACACTGTTTCATGGTCTGATGAGCAAGAGTGTAAAGGAAAGTAGAGCTGAAACCAAGAAATTAGTTGAAGTCTACTAACTAGTTCACTCAACATTGGGAGTGCAGGGTAAAAGTATGTGGACTACATTTGAATTTTAAATTGGTTGCATTTGCCTTATGAAAAATAAAAAGATAAGTAGATTAAATATTTTTACCATGAAAGTAAGAGGTTACAGAGGCAGACTATTACCTTTATTTTCAGCAAACTGTCTCTTGGTTATTATATGACTCTATGCATAAGCCCTCTGTGAAACGGGGTTTGACACAGAACAAAATACTTGTCTTTAATTTCCAAATCCTGGGGAATGAGAGTTCGGATAACTTTGGGGTAGGTTCCTAGAGCAGATTATTTCCGCTGCCTATTTTTGTAATGAAAACCAACAAGGACAAACATCTCCAAGCCGCCAGTGATGACTCACACTCCTGTCATGTCCCTTTCCATTCTGTCTCCCTCTGCCAAGTCTTAGATATCTCTTTTGCCCTACATCTTTCAGTGACAGACACTTCCGGCAAAACTCAGACATGCGTCCTAATTTATAAAATCTTTGTGTTCTTAGACCCACAGAAGTTAGAGAACTTTGGTTCTACAAAGGGTGGCCAGGTGGCAGGGGTGTTCCTCAGCAGAGGCAGAAGGATTGTGGAGATGAAGGACCACACAGGTGACAGAGGGACCTGGTGAGGTACCAGGGATGAGAGCCGCCCTTGTGGGGTCAGTGATGAGAGGGCCTGCAGGGAGCTCAGGGTCTGGAATTGCAGGTACAGGGCCAAACTCAGGCCTTCCTGCTACTCCAAACCCTCAAACTATAGCACAGGAAAATCTGAGCCTGGGGTTACTTTGGGTAGAAATGAAAGAAGAGACTTTGGGTATGTGGGTTATAGTCCTGGTGCAACAGTCTCTGCCACATTTTCTTAAGAAAAAGTTAGATTTTCTTCATTAGGGGTGTGTGTGGGTATATGGAAGAGAGAAGAAGAGGGAGAGGAGGATCGATTTGAACTACTTAACTAATCATCAAGGTCCTCTCCCACGTTTGGCTTACATGGAGAGAGAAACTTGAAGAAGCTCATTGATCAATATTAGATACTGCAGAGGTTTGCTCAGACCAAGTTTGGTTCGCCAGCCTCCGAGGAGTTCCGGTCAGGAGACTCCCTGATGATGCATAATGAGGAGTTTTGCCCTCATTTCCTCAACACGGATTCGCTCCTGGGTGAGTTTCTTTAGCCCATTCTTCCATTCGCAGCCCCCGTGAGCTCCTGCACAGCGCCGAGGGGAAATGTGCTTCCGTCCAGCTCTGGGTGGACTTGCGGACTCGGTTGCTCTGATGCCCTGCCAGAGGTCCGCTCCCTGCTGGCACAGCTCCTGCCTCCTTTCAGGGTGGCCGTCAACTCCAAACTTCCTGCCAGCAGGAGCCGTCCCCTCTGTGCAGGGCAGCGCGCCCGAGGCCACGCCGGTTCTCGTGTGAAGACATTCATGGACAAAGCTCCCTGCTTCTCATCTGTCTTCTGTGGCGGGCGTTTCCCAGGCATCTCCTGGACTGTCAGGCTTCTATGTGGGGGACTTGTGGGGCTGGGTGTGGGAGAATTTGTGACACAAACGGAGAAGCCACTGGGCACGGAGCCTGCATGTTTGCAAGCCTTGTTCCCATGGATTTAAGGATTGAGAAGGGGGCTCATGTGCTCGTGTGGCCCAGAAGGTCAGCCCAGGGAAGGGCCTGTGGGTGAATGCTTGCCTTTCTTGGAAACCACACAGGGCCAGGGCAGAGGTGCAGGCTCCAGGGCCCGGGCTGGAATCCACACCTACCAGCCACGAGCACCGCCTCGCAGTGACACTGGGCCAGCGACAGAGTTTCCATGTAACACATTTCTCATTTGCCGCATGGGGTTCTTGTGGAAATTAAAAGTGAGCTATGTGGAGCGTGCTTGCAACAGTGCCGGGGACTTGGTGAAGGTTGTGTAACTTCACTGAGTGAACTCAGTTCAGGTCCTTCCGGCTTAGTGGACTGATTAATGAAGACGACAAGGGATCGTGCTTGAATGGAATTAGTGTCTACAGTCACCATCACTGGCTGCTGGGGGATCCAGACCGCAGGCCGTCATTGTGTGTAACTGAAACAGGTGCAGCACTGCACCCGCCATGCGCAGCTCTGGGCCGCTTTGCCTGCGTTACTCTCTGTTCCTCACGGCAGCTCTGGCAGGAGCAGGTGCATGTCAATATCATTACCACCCCCATTCTCACAGGAGAAGACCACAGGAGGCCACCTGCCTACAGTCCCTGTCCAGGAGCTGAACACGACCCTAAATGCAGACAGAATGGCCCCCAGGGCTGTATACTGCCTCCCAGAGCCCTCCTTAACCAGCATGGTGCTCTCACAGGGAGGTCCTCACCGTCCCTTGCATCATTACAGATAGATTCCAAGGTTTAGGGAAATTATGCAAGGTACCCAGCACTGCTAGAAAGTGGGGGATACTCGGCTTCAAACCCACTTGCTGAAAATGCAGGATCAGTTAAGACAAATCAAGAAACCCTGGGGTCTGAGCACGGGGAGGGTGGAAGGGGCAGAGAGAAGGAGCACACAGCAAAGGTTAGTTACCATGGTGGCTCTGGAACATTCTACAGTGGGAACATGTAGATATGCCTACAGACTTTCCAGAAGAAATGTGTTCGTGTAAAAATCTGTCAAGAAATTATTTCTGTTTTTAGCTATTCTTGCTACACATCTAATTCTGTCTTCCAGGGAAGTATATTTCCTCAAAGAACATCTTAAAAAGCAGCAGAGACATGTTCAATGTTATAATGTTCAGTGAAAAATCCTTAGTGCAAAATCATATAACAACTTCTAGGTAAAAATATTCAGCCATATGGATAAATCCCTGGAAGGGAATACAAAGTAACAGAGCTACTTTCTTTAAGGTGGTGAAGTTAGGAATTACAAAACTTTTCTCTTAACATTACTATTTTGTAATAAAAGGAGATAATGTTTAAATCAGCCAACTTTATCATTAATGTCACTGGCTCAAGATCATTGCCGGGGGGACTGGAGTGACCTCCAAACTCTCCTCATCTGGGTACCGTGCAAGTGGCCACCAGCTCCACCGGCCCCTGCAAGCTCCACACCTTGACCGCATGTCTTCTTCAGTACTGTGGACTTGGTTGAAGGTGTCCTCTGTTTCACCACTGCTTGTCAGTGTACTGCTTGCCATAAGTCCACCCCAAAGCTCTCTTTGACCTGCACCGCTAGAAGTGGTCTCATCTTCTTCCCTACAGCTGCCACAGACACATGGGGCCTATTCTGTGTCTACCTCTCTGCTCTTGTAGATTGTGAGCTTCCTGAGATCAGGGTCTCTGCTGAATTCTTTGTGTCTTGCATGACACCCTACACACTGCAGAGGAAATTCGCAGTACAGCTCTGTTAACAGAAACAGTGCTTATGAAAAATGGCAGGACTCTTCATGCTGCGCTCAACCCTAAGGAGTATTTTCACCACTGCATCATGTTCTGTCTTAAGGAAGTGAAGAATATTCTGAGACTCAGGAGTATCAGAACTGGAAAACGTCTCACATTTCAATGAATTCACTGTAATTGTGTCTCAATAGTTTTCCGTTACCCTCAGAATTAGAAGTATTAGGATTTTGTTCCAATGGTACATGGGTCTGTGTACATGAAATGACTTGTATCATCCTGAATGGATTCCCTTGGGATGCACTGATGTCTGCACAGTACTTCTGCACTTTGACATTTCTGTGTTTGCTTTAGTCTTTTGAGGAATTGTCTTCACTTTTATGTTTTAATAAATTTCACCATGGCAATCTTGCCTTCTGACCTTTAAAAATAGAATAGAGCATCATGGTTTTGAGACAAGGTTTTCCAAAGTTCCAAGGTTTTCCAAGGTTCTCCAAAGATGAGATTGATATGTGACATATACGTTCTGTCAGCCTGGTGGCTAACAGATTGTTATGGGAAAGATTATTAGGGAACCTAAGAGTAAAAATTAGAACCCTTATAAAATAATTTTTTTTATTTCTTTATTATTATTATTATTATTTTCTTTTTTGGTACCGTGAATTGAACTCAGGGCCTCGTACTTACCAGGCAGGCGCTGTGCCACTGAACTACATCCTCAGCCCTTTATTTCATTTTTTGCTGATATTTTCTTTTAAAAATTTGTGCAAACAACTGTTTTCAAAAATTAAGTATATAAAAGAAAGGAAAAGGAAAAACTCTGATTTTCTTTTAATTGCCGTATTTGATAGTGTACATATTCATGAAAGTTCTTAAATGTTCCCAAGTGTTGTCTGCTTGCTTACAGCTCAGCACAGAGATGTCTAAGGCCATCGCCTGGTGAGCCTGAGCTGCCCCTTTCAAAGAAATGCCCATTTGAATTCCAAATCACTTTGCCATTGTGAAGAGTCATCTCAGAGACAGAAAATAGAGATGATTCTCTCTGCCCTCCAACAAGAGATCTGATACGTTGATGCCAATCGACCGGCAGGCACTTCACTTCTCTGAGATGTAATGAAAGTCATTCTTTGTGTTTCATTTTAATGGAAAAATAAATGGTCCAAAGATAGAAAAATAAATGACATTGAAAGAAAAAGGCAAGGCAATTTAAGAGAAAGAAGGAAGAAGAAAGGAATGCAGAAAGGAGCTGCTGGAAATGTCTAATTGGAATAATTTTGTCACATTCTTTGATATCTTAGCATTACGTACCAGATTCCATGTTCATATCAATAACTAATGTATTACACATAAGTTCTTTTATTAAGTGCCCCTTTTTTTCCTTTCAGAAAAGTGTATCTAAGGAGGGAAAATCTCTACATGATTAGAAAGTAGGTGCCTATCACAGCTGAGCCTAACGAGGATTCAATACTATTTTCACAATTGAAGAGATTAGTTCATAGTTAATTCTGGTTGAAATGGCCTTAATTTCTAGATTTCTGCACATTTGAGGTTTCTATAACCTACAAGCCTTTGAGAAACTAGAGAAAAGGAAATTGTATTAATAGATGTTTGATACAGTCTGAACTGAATGAGGAAATGTAATCTCCAAAGGAATTTCAAAGAAACTGTAGGAAAGGATGCTGATTTCCATGTAAATATATTCAGAGGTCAAGCCTTTCAGTTTTCCATGGTGCAAGAATTAATTATCAGTTTGCAAGAGCAAAATTTATTCTCAATAGGAGATAGAGCAATCAGAATACTCTAGGTGTGAAATTCATGAAATTAATATTGAGCTGATTAAAGCTGAATAAATCACTATCCTTTCTTTTGGTATACTGCAAACCTCCAAATGTTTGATGTTGCCTTTGGCATGGTGTACAGCATGTAAATATAACTATGTGTATTTGGACTTACAAGGAAGAAGCCAAATTGTTCTGGTTCCTGGTTAAAATGCATTGGGAAGGAAGATTGCTTTGTGTGCCCTAACTCTGGATAATAGAATAATACAGTGTGGCTATCATTGCTTAAGAATTAACTATATTAATATTTATCCAGTTAACCCCAAAAAGATCAAATAAAAATTTAAGAATAATTTATACTACTTTTATCTATAGCTCTAAATATGATTTCTCAGTTTAAATGTCCATGAGAAGTGATAAAATGTTTTTAACATGCAGCATGTTGTGTTGCTGCTGCAGGCTGCAGAAGCTAAGGAAATGCATACTGAACACCCCCTGAGAAAATAACAGGCAGGGCTTGAGGACCGACTTCGGGGAGAGCAATGGAATTAACCCCCATACACTCGGGTGTTTCGGGTAAATGCAGTGTGCTTGGAGGAGCGGGCTTCCATAAAAGTCTCAACACTGTTTTGTCTTAAAGATGACTGAGCACAGGGTTCTGGCCTCTCTGGGGGCAGATGACAGGACAGGGCTTGTAAGAGGCCATACTCCCTTTTCTGTTTTGTGGGTTTGCTCTCAGGGACAGTTGTGGTGGGTTCCAGACGTGTTGTCCCTGACCCCTGGCTTTCTGCTGGGCCATCCTCTCCGGAGGAATCAGGCCACCGGGCCAGCCTCGGCTGAGCCAAAGGCAGATAAAGATGAGTAAAGGACGGCAGATTCCTCAGGAACAGAGTGAAAACTTCCCTCCTTGCTTTCTTTGGGCAGTTGTAAGGCAGGATGTGAACATTAATGACCCTCAGCCCTCCCTGCAGTGGAAATGTGAATCAGGCAGAAGGTCTCACTCATCCCAAGTCAGAAGCACCCTATACCATCCTTTAATCTGCAAGAGACAGGCGGCTCATGTTCCCAAGAGGAGTTGAGGTCAGACTGCTCTGACACATCCTCAAGAGAGGGTACAGAAAGTCTTCAAAGAGGCAGGGTGGAAACAAGCAGAGAGAAGAGAGACATTTGCAAATGATTGTGCCAGTAGTCTCCATAGGATGACCATGGAGCTGGGTCCCTTCACTGGGCAGGCCTTACCAGGGACACTCCATGTGAAGTAGAGACAAAGTCTTGGACACCAACACATCCACAGATGAGCCTGGAAGGAAGCTACTTCCAGGGTACCTAGGATCTGTCCTCTCTATGCCACCACTTGGCTCCCCCACCTTGCAGTGTATTTCGAGTGTTCTCTTAAAGAAAGTCCTCAGGGTATGTTGAAATCCTATGACCCTTCTACATTAAATCAGTGTGTAGGCCAGATTCTCCTAATTCTCCAACCTACTGTGCTTAGGGATTGGTACAGCAAGAGATCTTGTGAAAGGATTCTTAACCCCTACCTCTAGGTGTAATTCTCTAGGCGTAATTTGTCTCTAGGTGTAATTTCTGGGGAATGACTCAATGATTTATGCTTTTACATGAAGTTAGATATGATGATTACAAAATTGAGTTTATAATTTACAAAAGCACTGACATAGAAAATGTTCAGATTCCAGAAATATCTTAAGATAGCTGGGAAAAATGAAAAGCTATTTTGTCTCACTATCAATGTTTCCAGTGAGAAAAACCACAGGTGATCATTACTGTGTGTTCTTGTAATAGGACAAGTCTATCTCTGGGACTATTTGTTTAACTAAAGAAAGTTTACACAGCTTGTGGGAAATCAGCTCTTAGGACTGGAAATGGGTTGTTGTTCTTTTATGTTTCCTCTGCCTAATTTTTCCTTCTGAAAAGAAACACTACTGTCCCAATTGTTCAGTCACTTTTGACAAGCAGGCTTACTGTTGGACCTCGCATTGTGTTCCTTCTCTTGGTTTAGATCAAGAAATGTGTTCAGGTGCTAGAACTGCCACGTACCCAAGCGTCTTCCAGAGCCACAAGGAAGAAAGGCGTACAATGGAGAGATCATTTTGTTCACTCAGTCTTTCACTTCTACAAAGAGAACAATAACTGAATCTTTGAGGGATTCTAAAGCTGAGCTTCAGAAGATGAGTCATATACCCTTAAGCATGATTTTAGAAACAAAGATTCTTAAATGTGATAACCCTGAATTTCCCATATTTCCAAGTAAATCTCAAAAGCCTGTTTGTTGGGGTATCGAGCAGTGATTTGCAGGTACTTATGAGAGCCTGATTTAAGAACAACCCTCTCGACCCTGTCCCCCAAGAGTGTGCACCAGATGAATGCTCAAGGGATGGGGAGTGCAGATGGGGTCACCAGGCTGAGCACCCTGATGACCGCTGTGGTAACGTCCCCAGCTGAAGAGATGGCCAAGCTGGGGTGATCCTGGATAATCCTGTCAGGAACGTGTCTCCCTTTCCTTTCTACTGCTGCAGGGCCTCACACTGCTTAGCACTTCCTCTTTAGTTCAAGAACAGGAGGAAGGGCTTTCTTAGGAGAACTGAGTCTGGTCGGGGCCTGAAGCCCTGAGCAGGCACTGACTGCGCTCAGGAGGTGGGGTTGAGGGGTGGGTCTGTGTGAGGCTCAGTTTACAGAGCTGTGTAAGGGTCCAATGTGACAGCCATCTGGGAAAATACGAGATGAGAACAATTTTATGTACAATGTGCAATGTTTTTAATTCAGGGAAGCCCATCCTAGCTTCAGTTTTAGCTTGTAAAACCCCAAAATAAATAGCCATTCTTGCAAACCATTTTACATTTACAGATGCATAGGTATTTGTTTTCCTAAGAGTTCCTTTGTGTCCCAAAAAGGAATGTTCTTGATTAACTTTGAGTAGATATAGACAAAAAACTTTCCTTCTTTGGATAAATTAGATATAAATAGCTGGGAAAATTATGACTGATTCAAAATGAATTAACTCAATTTAATTTAAAGCAGATGCACCATGTAGAAAATAAAGGAGACATAATCTTGCAAGTGTGTGATTCAAACGAAGGATCCAATCAAGAAATGGGTGAGAGAAATAAACAGACACTTCACAGAGGAAAAACAGCAAATGGGTCAACAGATACATGAAAAAATATGCAACATCCCTGGCCATTAGAAATATGCAAATTAAAACAGCACTAAGATTCTGTCTGACTGTGGGCAGAATGGCAGTCTTTAGGAAATCAAATAATAACAAATGCTGGTGAGGCTGTTACAGAAGGAACCTTCCAACGTTTTTGGTGGGAATGCAAACTACCACAACCATCATGGAAGTCAGTACAGAGATTTCTCAAGAACTGAAATTAGAAATTTCATAGGACACAGCTATCTCCCTGCTAGGTATCTTCCCCAAAGAGCTTAAGACATCATACTACAGTGATACTTGCATACTAATGTTTAGAGCAGCTCAACTGCAATAGCTAATTCCTGGAAGCAGCTGTATATCCATCAACAGATGACTGGGTAGAAAATATGACTGGGTAGACAGTTAAAGAAAATGTGAAAATATTACTTGCTATAAGGAATGGCAAATTTGACACATTTGTAGGAAAATAGCTGCACCAGAAAATATAATATTGAGTGAAATAATTCAGACACACAAGCTTAAATAGCATATGATATCTCTCATCTGAGTGAGGCAAAGTACAACCAAAGAAAATGATACAGAACTGACAGACGGGCACAAGGGGAAGGATCTACTGCAATAGTGAAGGTCCAAGGGAACGAGGGTGAGGAGTAGGAGGAGTAGAAGGGGAACTAAGAATAAAGACAAGCCGTGTGCACGAACCTAATGACCCCAAGTAGTGTAACCACTGCGTGCCATTATGAGTTAAGACAAATAGTACCAACAAAAATGAAAAAGGGGATGGAGGGGGAGGGGCAGGGGAGGGGCAGGGGAGAAACACAGAAACAAGCTGTAATATGTACACGTGACCATGCCCAAAGTGACTGTATACCAAGAACTGCAAACGTACTAATAACATTTTTAAAAAGAGTGTGCAATTTAACCAGACCTAAGCCATCTTTACCTTTAGCACCAACACATAGGAGATTTCCACAACTTTTCATTGTCATCATCTCTTCCAGGGGGAATTTGTTTTATAAAAAGAATTCAGATATTCATATTTGCATTCCAGGTTCTAAAGAGGTCCTCAAACACAATCTTCTGAATCACTACTCAAGTTCAGTAGTTTGTTTTACTTAATAGGTCAGCAAGTAATTGTTCTGGTTATTATAATATTCTTATTAATAGCTGCCATATGACATTCCGATAAAAATGCTTTTAACTGAACTCTGTGCATCTCTTTCTCACTATTAGGGACAGTGAGGAGGGGAGATAAGGGATGTAGGGGCACGAAGTGGCTGGCAGGATGTGGCTGGTGTGGCAGAAATGACCACCCGCTTGCTAGAAGAAACTGCCCTTTGTGAAACCTTTGCAGGTGTAGAACAGTTATTTTTAAGGACCCCCTTCTGTACACTGGAAACCCCTAAAACTTCACGAACCTTAGCTCACCCTAGCAACAGCTCACTCCAGCAACAAAGGCTCAGACCTTGATTGGCTCAGAACACACCAATCAGTGAAGACTTCATGACCCTTAAACAAAGTCTCAGACTCTGATTGGCTTAGAACACGCCAATCAGTGAAGATCCCACGACCCTTAAACAGAGCCTCAGATCCTGATTGGCTAGAACCCCTCTCAATATGGCCAGAGCAGGTACACCAGTTGAGAAGTTCACCCGAACTCCTCTCTACTGCAGCGCTTGTCAGAGGGCAGCTTTGTCTTTCGTCTGTGCTTTATGAATAAGCCTGTACTTCCCATCACTCCCCTTTCTGTTGCAGTTGTTCTTTGCGGACCTGACTCTCCCATTTCCCACCTGGGAAGCTTTGGTTTGGAGTCAGTGTCCCCCACTCTTGCTCCTAGCCAGGGGACTGGGGTGTGGGCCAGGACCCCAGAGCCTAGCCTCAGTGTCTCCCAGGCTTCTGGTTATGGTGAGGAAAATTGGTGTTAACGCACACTTGTGTTAGCCAGGTTAACTCTGGGTAACAGAATGCAGTTGTGGTTTGAACAGTAACAGAACCTTGGTGATTTGGATTGTGTTTGGGATTATGGAAATTCATAATTGTATAATATTTGAATTTTTTAAAAGTTGGTTGTAATAATTTATTTTACTGATCTCAAGTTGAAATAATACTCAGATTAGTACAGGATGAATTGATGGTACTGATGCTATTAACAGAAGTGGCATGGTTTTCAGTTTGTGTAACTCAGAACATTACTGTTTATTTTTTCCAAGCACCAAGTAGAATTTATGACAGCAAAAACAATAATTTCTTTTGAGTGACACAGTCACATCTCATTCTAATAGAAATGTCCAGGATCTTTTGCAAAACATTAGAAGAAAGACCCTTGCATCGTGCAACAGTCCACTCTCCAGCTTCCCCGACCCCGTTCTGTGCCAAGATAGAGAGATGGAAATAAGACGACTGTTGGGCTTCACTGAGTAGTGGGAAGCAATCTGGGCTCAGGCCAAGGAGAGTAGAAGACACTTTCTGAGCAGGAACAGGACTGTTAATCAAAACGCAATGCAAATTAGAGTAAAAATTAAAGTTGGGCTTGGTAGTTGGCAACTGACTTAAGGTTTCTCCTAAGAATGTGAAAGTAAAGATGCAGACTCTCACTTTGCTCCACAGTTAAAGTCCCAGGGAGAAAGCTCCACAGTAAACACAGCAGCAGAAACCAAAGGGCCCGGGACCAATCTGAGAACTGCTTGTTGACAAAGTTCCTTAGTTGTAACTAACTCTTTCAGTTCTAATTTCACGCTTCTCAAATTATTTCCGATTATGAATTGGCTTCCTGTTTAGGTCAGTCTTAAAGTCAGCATTTGGGCTACTTATGCAGATTTAATTATTCCTGTATCCAAGACCAGTTTATTTTTTTTATTACAAAGCAATAATATGACATCCTGACTTTCACACATCAGCTTCTTGAGCTTGGTTAGTGGAAACCCCGTGGACAGATGGATCTACTCTCTGTGTTGGAAGTATCTGTGGAATGACAGGTTTCAGGGTGGTGTAGATCCCCCGGTCCATGAGGGGGTCTTCCCTGAGAGGTCTGCAGAGGAGACATTGCTTGAGCCTTACAGAAATCACAAACCAACATGGACACAGGACAAGCTCTTCTGACCCCAAGACAGTGGTGATGACAAGAATGATGAATGTGACCCCTGGCCCCTTGGAGATGCTCCTTCTCCTCATCGAGCGACAACCTTTTCTCTGCTATGGAATTTCCCCTTGATCATTGTTCCCAAACCATTTGCTCACTTCGTATGGATGACGTGCACTGAGATGTTGGCTGTGTACTTCAGCGTGTGATGGATTGTGGGATTTGTACCAGTGCTGGAAAATAACTTTGTGACTGAATAAGTAAACTGTGCTCAAAATTTCAAAAATGAAGGAATACAAAGGAGAAACATAGATTCCCTGTAATGGCAGTACTTGCTGGTACCCTGTGCTTAGTTCACCTGCTTGTGTCTCCTGAGGAGTGTTCCATCTAGCGGTCCCCATCCCGAACTTGGTTATTCAGAGGGGAGACATGGGACTGAGGGAACTTTAAAAACAGCCAGGAAGACTTGCAGGTGCTCAGTTCCTAAACCACTGGAATCGGCAGCCCGGGAGCCATGCAGTATCAGCTGCAGGATGGAATTATAAGGCATAAATAGTGGACAGAGAACTGGACATTTCATACTAATAGACGCTGTATCTTCTATTTAAGCAGAAGGTTTTAACCTCCACTAGTAAGTTGGGAGAAAATTGCTTCCTATTAAGGTAGCGATCTGACTCCTCAGCATTTTCTCTTTCTGAATCCCTGCCTCTCCTAATTAATAAGCAAGTCACAAGCATGGGTCCCTTCCCTGAAGCTGGGGAGTAACTCTTGCCCCCGTACCTCTCTGTTATGGTTAAACTTTCAATGTTGACTTCCAATCTCTGGTACAGTGCATGCGATTTCAGATCTTCAGAAGCTCACAATTCATTCCCGGCCTCAACACATTTCTAAGACTGAGCAGCTTCCTAGATGAGCAACGCACGTCAGGAGGCGCAGCGTGTCCTGAACCTCAGGCCAGGGCTGAGGTTTAATGAGGGAGGGGGCGGGATGTGGAGTGCAGCCTCTTCTGCTCAGGAGGAGGCGGCACAGAGGGACTGCCTGGCCGTCTTCAGGAGAAGGGCTCTTAAGGACTTTGGGTTTGCTTCAGTAAGGGTTAATCAGGTGTTAACCCTGTAACATTCACGATGTATTTTCCAATTCTTGAACAGAAAGTTGGACTTGAAAATTGTCCTTCTGTGCACGAGGGTTGCAAGTGTCTGACGTGTTAACACAACACTGGTGAGTTTTACACAGGGACTTTGAAAGCGGGTGAAGGGCTGTGGAGGGTGGCTCTGGTGTGACCCGCTTTCTCGGAGCACTCTCACCCTCTCACCAGTAGGCTGTGACACAGGCACAAGTTTCTGCCATAGCAACCTCAAGGGACGCCTCGCGGTGTATTCTCTACTTCTGGTACTTGTTCCAAGCAGCTGTTCGCCACTGCAGGAAATGGATGGAGAGTGGAAGTTATGCCTAAAATGTCTCCTTTGCTTATTTCTGGTCACGAAGCAGACATAATGTTAGCTTGGACTCAGTTTCTCTGCTTAATGACTGTAAGCCTGGTGAGTTTACTCAAACTTTCTGACCACTGGTATTTTCACTGGTAACACAATCTCATAGTGTTCTCAGGATTAATGAGACGCTCCAGATAGAGGAAGTCCTTGCAGCCAGCAGGTCACCTCCTCTGCTTTTCTGTCCCCAAACACTGACGCAGACACAGGTGGGAGCTGGCATCTGCCGTACAGCAGCCTTGTGATTCAAGGGAAGCATTTTTGCCTCTTAGGGCTGGGTCAGCAGCATCTAGTGCCCTCTTAAAGTAAGCTTGCAAAAGGATTTCAATACTTCTAGAGAGAAATAATTTCAAAATCAAGTTATATGTATTATCCCTCAATTGTACAACTTAAAATGGGAAGAATTAATTAAATTGATTAAATTAATGTAAACCTGTCTTAAAATTACCTGTTATCTTAAAGTTAAATGTTTAAGTTCAACATTTATAATTAATGTTGAACTTAACCTTTGAGGAAGATGGATCATGTGGAAAATGAGAAGTCTTATTAAAATAAAACTTAAAAATTTAAAAAATAAGTCTTTCTAAACATAAGTCTTTTCACACACATGTCCCACCGTGGGTAAGAAGGCCTCCCCGTCCTCTGACACAGAGCATAAGCCTCCATACCTGCGCTGCTTCACCTGGCAAACACTTTCTGTTCTCCACTAAGCAGATTCTGTTTGGGCTGAGCTGTCTTCCCACCAGTTCTGCCCATAAAGCCTGCTTATTTTTATTTTTAAATTCTTGGCTTATGCTTAATCCTATATATAACTGCATTTGCTTCTTTTTTCCTCTTCAAGATGCTGTCCATTTTCACCCACTATGAGTGGCATCCCTCTTTGATGCTTCATCATTGCTCTTCCACAACTGGAAGAGTCACCATGGTTCTCTCGGCGGTGCTTGCCTGGGGTTCAGACACTGTTCTGGGAAGAGGACCATCTTTTATGGACAGCCGACAAGTGCTGGCAATGGCCCGTGTTTCCTCCTTCAGTCTCTTCCGTGGTTGCTCGAAGTAGGTTATATTACTCTACTTGTTCTCTTGGGAAAAGAGAAGTTGAGCAGCCTTAAAGAATGCACTTGAAGGATCACAGCGAGTGAGCGGCAGTTCATGATCAAGCCAAGCAGAACCTGATGCCAAGCTCCCCTGCCCCTCCTTTGAGGAGCAGTCGTGATGGAGTGGATCTGTGTCACCTCTTGCAGATTCAGTCGCTGAATAAAAGCAGGACTAGCATTTTGTCCCATGCCCTATATTGAGACTGTTTTCTGAGTCACATTGTGTGTTTATGTACTAAAATCAACAATTTTATTATATTTAAAACAGTTCTACTTAGTAGCAATATTCATTTTTTGCTTGTAGTTTTAAGAATCGTGTCTGTGGACAGTGGGCAGGGTCTGGGTCTCTCTTTTGTATCCTTGTAGTCTCTCATGGTATTACTATATTACACATAAGGAAAACATTGAAAACTGAACAGAATGGAAAGATCTTAATTCCCAACTTCATGTAGCTTTAATTTTCAGAGTTGAAACAAAATCTGCAAGTGCAGTTATCAACTCAGACATCGTCTTTTTAATGAACACCTTTCTAAAACCTTACATCTGTTCACAGGAGAAAGGAAATACATCACTTTCCACAACGGTTTCTCATTTTTAATCTGCCAGAAGTACATTGTCTTTTCTTGCCCACAATTCAGTGAACTTCAGGGGGGAGGCGGGAGGTAAATCAGGAAGGTACTGAGTACGTTTACGGACACCTTCGTTTCAGGTGTTTGTCCAAGAACCAAACACATGAAGGCCTTGGTAAGCATTAGTGCAGCCGGTGTTGGGAACACACTTTGACTGCAGTGACAAACTGTGCAGGCGAGAGCCTGTTCTTCCTTCAGCACCCTGCACAAGGCCTCTGGGAGGGGTCCACAAGGAAGTTGCCTGTGAACACACTGATGAATGAGGATGCGAGGACACCAGTGACTTCCCTCCCACCTCACAGAAGACAGTCACCATTTGGCTCATCCAACTGCAAGCACTGTCTTGCCCTGTGCAGTTTTCCACAAAAACCAGAAGGCCCTGAAAAAGAACCTACTTTCATAGTCAAAAGAGTCACTTCTTCACAAGGGAAAGCCAGATGTTTTAAAATAAATGTAGACCATGGATCAGTAGTTAACACCTTTTGTATGATTTCTTTACTTCCTGCATTGTGCCTTTTTCTTCTTTTTTATACTGGCAAGAGAAGTGGAACTCATTTTGTTTCTCCTTGTGAATTTTTAAGGGTGGTTTTTGTGCTTTATTTCTAAGTGTGTTATTTACTTAGTTATTGTTATAAATCAATTCCCATTCTTATTCTTATTTTGAAAACTGTGTGCACCTAGGTGAAGAAGTAACTGATGCCAGTCTGAAGTGCATTAACATTTCTACACCATGAGGCACATCGGTTTAGCTGCCTTTCTAATGAGCCCACTGTCTTCCTTTACTGAGCATCAGCGAAGAACTCTGGAATCTGTAGTGTGAAGTGCCTTGGGCACTTAGTGCGGGCATACCTGCATGAGACAGTGGCGTTGTAGTGCAAGGATGTAGTCTTTCATTCCTGGCACAGTAACTTGAAAATAGGAAATGAAGTTATAAACAGCATGCTTTTCAACTTCAAAGCTTCTTGTGATTAAAGAAGTCAGAAGATACACATATGTTTTTTCTTTTGGGTCCTGCTAGGTCCTGCACAGTATTCTGTAAAGAGTAGATGCTCAGTAAATACTTGCAATGAGCTGCATTTCTATGACATAGACCAGTTCTCCACCGCCTCTTTAACCAGCACCTTTTGGTCACACACTCTCGACTGTGGAGGTGACAGCTCTGGAAATTCCTAATGCAGTGTGCGCTACTCTGGAGGAGCTTCTACTCTAGCCCTAGGCATGGTTCCTGTTCCTGAGCTTTTGAACTGTTCATTATGAGGAGGCCGAGTTCCACAGAATTTAAGATTCCATCTTTTTATTTTTCTGATTGCCCGTTTCTACCAGCCCTGACAACTGTGGTGGCTTGAGTCCTGCCTGGTTTCGTCCCATACCCTTTTCACAGAGCTCTGCCACTGATTACTGGTCCAGGTGCCTGTGTTTCTCCCTGCTTCTAAGCGGCTCCGGAGCGGTTCCTCCCTGTCCTATTCTGGCGGGGATCTGTCCACCTGCAGGTGCTGAACCTGCGCACCTCCCTCCCTAGGCTCACTCTCCATCTTACACCACTATTTCCCTTAGTGAAACTCTTCACATTTAATCCTGTCCTCTCCTCTTTACTCTAATTCTTTATTAATGTATGCATTTTGTAGGTTTCTGATGTAAGAGGAATCACGTAATGTTTAACTTTCTGTGTCTGGCTAATTCCACTGAACACAATGCTTTCTAGTCCCATCCATTTTCACGCAGATGGCATGGCCTTACTCCTCTCTATGACCGAGTCACTGTGTAGATAAGCCACATACCCTTTACCCAACGATCTGTGGATGGACGCCTAGGCTGTTTTCACAGCTTGGCTATTGTGAATTGTGCTGCTATAAACATGGGTGCTCATGTATCACTACAGTAAGCAGTACTTAATTCTTTTGGGAATATGCCTAAGAGTGGTACATCTGGGTTAAATGATATTTTTCTGTTTGGTCTTTTGAGGGATCTCCATCCTGATTTCCACAGGGGTTGTACTAGTTTACATTCCCACTTTTGACTTTAAAAAGCTTTTACTCTACAGTGTTAGAACTATTATTTCTTTAACTGATGTATGATTGCTTTGAAAAAATCTTTTAATCTAATTGAAACTTATTTATAAAATAATTTCCGTTCTATTGTATTTCAATCATATATGTATTTACTTAATGAAAAAAGCAGTAGTTTGAAAATGAAAGCTGTAACAACACACACATTGTCATTTGGGGAAATTCTGCTGCGAATAGTCACTCTCGAGCCTCTCCTTGAGGCTGACTTGGGCTACCTGTCCCCATGGCCATGCACCTCCGGAGCAGGCTTCCCCAGAGCACAGCAGTGCTGACTCCTTTCCTCTCTGCTGTCATGGTAGATTTACTTTTTCTCTCCACTTTGTGTGAAGCTTACTGTGTGTCTGTCCCGCTAGAATGCAAACTACCTGTTTGTGGGGCTGCCTTCTTTGCTAAAGTACACCAAATGCTTATTGTGGCGCTCCTAAGTTGATGACTGAATAAAAGAGATTTCCTACAGATGCAGAATGCTCTACATTCTTTTAAAAAAAGAAATACAAAAAGGCATTTTAGGGCTGGGGATATAGCTCAGCTGCACAGCGCCTGCCTGGCAAGCATGAGGTCACAATTTGATTTCCAGTACAAAAAGAAAAAAAAAAAGGCATTTTATCTTGGCTACCTGTTGCTTATAGTAATTATTTACAAAGCTGATTCACTTCATCTTTTCATTAAATGAATGTTAAAATTGCATTTAATACCCTAAATGTATAAAGGTTGAAGTCTAAGGGAATAGCCTGAAAGTATACTTGCTGGGCTTAGGAGCCAGCTGCTTATTAGATATCCAGTGTCATCCTGGATCAGTAACCTAACAGCTGTTCTCCTCTGTCTCCAAATGTAAAGTGTCATTACTAAGACACCTGCTTCGTAGAGTTGTGCAGATTATATTAACAAACACATAAAACAGGGTTCTGGTGGATAGTAAGCAGCCAGTGAATATTAGCTTAGAGTTATCACCATGATCATCATCATCATTATGAGTGACTAGATTATCATAGTAAGGGATTCAAATAAGTACTACTTGAATCCATAAAAATGATACAGTAGGAAACTTATCAACCAATATAAAACAAACCAGAAACTCACATAAACTGCATACAGAAATACTGACTTTAGTTGATTCAGAAAACAACAGAATTTTTTATACATAAGAAAATCACCTCACACATTAGAAAGGTTTCTGAGTTAGCATTTTACTTTCTTCCCCACTTGCAGTGATCAACTCTAGCAAATAAAAGATTTTAGAAAGAACTCGTCTTCTCTTCCATGTTCATTTCTTTGTCAAATTTTTTTTTTTATAGCTCTTGGATCTGAGAGGAGATCAAAATGTAAAATTAATCCTTAAGTTTTAAGGGCAGGAAATAACATCTCTTCCAGGAAACCCATAGCACCCATAAGTCTAAAATGGACCATCTGCCTGCATGGTTAGTTTATGTCTTGGAAGTTGTTTTTTATCCATACTTCTATAACTTATTTTCATTTTATTTACTGAAGTGGCAAAGTCTAATTTTGCTCTCACCTCTCGGCACAGCCCTAGAACAGGAAGACACGTGGTGGATAATTTGTGATGGAATGATGAATTGGCAAATTACAGCCCAGGACGATGTTTAAAAAATTATTTATAAAAATGAATATAAGGACCTTTACAGAAAAGAACAAAGAAAACCAAGATGTCAATAAAGGTCTTCTCAGAAAGGCTAAGTACGTCTCAGTTCTGAATGTCCTCACTTCCTGTCTTGTTAAGAGACTCCACATAGATGCACCCTCACTGCCTTTATTTCTTATCAGAATCTTTCAATTTCCAAAGTCACATCTTCTTGGCCAATATCTGATATTTTCCTCAAATTCTATATGTATAATATAATATGTTTATCTCTAAATAAGTGTGAAATACTAACATTATCATGCTATTCCAGAAGAACTATTATGGTTCAGTTTTTTCAAAGGCAAAGCCAAATGGCAAGCAACTATTTTGTTGAAGAGAGAGAGAGAGAGAGAGGGAGGGGTAGAGAGAGAGAGAGAGAGGGAGACCTAGACCAGAGCTCTCCCAGTGATCAGCAGGGCTCATTTAACTGTGTCTCCCACCAGTGACTCCACTTCTGGTTAGAAGTGAATCTCCATAAGCTCCATTAGTGACATGACAGCAGTAAGAAAAAAAAAAGCAAAAAAAACACAAAACAACTTACTATTTTCTCAAAGCCTCATTTAAGAACATTTGAGAAAACAATGTACGTCACCAGCTGTCTTTGTTGTTTAATTGGTACTTGAAAAAATTCTTCAGCTAATTCAATATGTCTTAGACCATTCTCTACTTTATTTTCTGCTGTTTGTTAATTAAGGATAGAAGACACATTCAGACTACAAGCAAACCAAGGTTATTTAAAGAGCAAGAAACTGAGGCCAAGAGCAACACTGAACATTCAGCAAACCCTGCACCAAGGACAGAATCGTGAGCAGGAGTGAAGAGTGCTGACATTTCAAGCCGGCTTGCTGGTGCTGGGTACTGTAAGCACCTTCTGAACTTAACCCTAGCACCTTTCTGCTGCAGGCTACCTCATCACCATCTAACAGATGAGGAAACTGAGGCACAGGGAGATGTAATCAATTGCCCGAGCTCACAAAGCTAGAAAGTGGCAAAGGTAGGACTTAGAGCTTGGCTCTCTGGTACTTTACGCTATGAAAAAACTAATGATCAGTGAAATCTTGAGCAACCATGAACTCTTGAAGAATGGAATATTATTAATTCAGTCTCTAGTTATGTTCTGCAGCACTACTTTATATTCATTTTAATACTAGTTAAAATTTTTGCTAGAAGATATCGGTCCATCTCACAATATACTCCTTCACCAAGGAGAAAGAGGGACAGCTGAAGGCACATTTTCTAGGAATTTGAGGTAAAGTTTTGAGGAATACAAGGAAAATTACAATGTAGAAGAATTTTATCTATGTATGTAGTGAAGGCTTCAAGACTTATAAAAGAATCCTACCACTATTATCATAAAGAGACTGGCAGCCCTCTGATCATTAATCTCTTGCTTCTACAGATGTTCATGATCTGTGTGAATTAAAAGAAAACTAGTCATGGTTTAAGGGTGACTGTGTGCCAAGGAGTGTCTTGGTAGTTTTTTAAACATTTTCACACCGAACACCACAGTCCCTGTGAAATGCATTACCACTCCTACTTTCAGTTGAGGAACCTGGTTTGGGGTGTCAATGGTCCGTGCCCGTCACCGGGGGACAGCTGTGCACTGGCCGAGCTGGTCTCTCCACCCAGTCTGGAGGACCTAGAGCAAGGCTGTGATGCTTTGGGTGCTGTCCCAGGCCCTGGAGCCAGTGTCTGGGGAGCAAAACACAGTTTGGGGCCATGAAAACTTTTCCATCTGGGGGATATGTGAGGACAAGTGTAAATCTAATAGCACAGCGCATGCAGGCAGAGCGTATCGAAATGCAATGCTTGGATCTTTAGAGGGAGCGCTTTCTTCTAGTCATGATGGAGTTCAGGGGAAGTGGTGAAGACCTGAGGATTGCCCTGGGAAGTGACAAACTGTCGCGTGAGTGCATTTCTACACAACACCCACTGGTGGTGCACCCACACCCCTGATGCACCTCCTCTGGGCGCTCAGCATTTACCCGAGTGTCCTCCCAGGCAGCTGTCACTTCCTGTCCCTGTGTGATGAACTGTGCATGTCCCTTCTCTGCGGATGCCAGTGTCTGGCATGGTAGCTGCCACACAGCCGTGTGGTGCACGGCTCCTGGGCCTGGGCTCAGTGCTCTTGCCCCTCCTGGTGTTCTTGTCCTCCAGCTCTTTGGGTGAGGGTGTTTTCCTCGGGCTCAGTCAGCAGCCTGGGTGCCCCAGGTCGACCTGAGCGGCAGGGCAGGGTGCATGGCTGTGGGCATCTCTGCTGTGTGCCCTGCATTCCATCTGGCCACTGTGTCTCACACAGAACTCATTGTCTTCTTCCTCCCATGCCTCCAAGCTTCCTACAGGCCGTCTCGGGAAAGGTGAACCACAGGGCTCTTCTACTGCTGCTGGGTCACGAACACCCACCACAGCCTGGAGATGCTTCTCCAACCTCCCTGCACTCTTAAATCTCTGGGGCCATCATCTTTGTTCAAACCTCAGACCTCGGTTACCTCAGCATCTCCTTGATTACAGGTTTATTTCTTGTTGTCTTAGTTAATTTTCTCACTGCGGAGACAAAATACCCAACACTCACAAGTTAAGGGAGGAAAAGTTTATTTAGCTCACAGTTTGCAGAGATTTCAGTTTATAGTTGGCTGGCTCCAAGGCAGGGTGGCACAGCAGAGAGGCATTGCAGAGGAGAAACAGTCCATGGTGGGCAGAGGCAGAAAAAAAGTCCAAGCACAGGTGTCTTTCTGTCCCTTATATCTCATCCAGGGTACCTGCCCTTCGGGTGGGTAGCGTTCACACCCTTAATCATAGTGCCCCTGATCCTAGCATTGCACCAGGAGTCAATCCCAGCATCACATACTCTAGATCCAGCCACCTCTGAAAAGCCCCACCTATGACCTCAGGAAGCTTTGGGGGACATCTAGACACAAGTCATAACACTTCTGATCCAGTTTTTTTTCAAACTACTGCTCAGCATGACTTTTTCAGTGCAACTTTAAAAATGCTGCCCCCCTCCTTAGTATCTTGGATCTTCAGTGCCTGTGGAATAAGAATTAAACCCTTCCATATGGTGAACAGGACAGCCACTCTCCCTCTACATGCTGCTTGCTTGCCTCTGCTTCAGCCCCATGTCCTGGCTGTGCTGAACTGTACTTCCATGCTCCTTAGTGCCTCGTTCCCACCCCACCTGGAGTATTGGTTTTTCTTCTTTGTTTGGTCACCTCAGGTTTCAGTAGTAGGCTGAAAACTTTCCTCTTCCAGGAAACATATGCCTTCCTTCCAACTGGCTTAGGTATCTCTGCTATTTGCTGGGATAGAACCCTGGGCTTATCTCCATCATCACTACTGTCACAATGAGTCCAATTTTTAAATATCATCTGGACCACAATGGAAAACTCATTCTCAGGCACACTGCAAGAGCCCAGTAAAGTGCTGCTGCATGAGGGAACACAGAACACTTGACAAGTAACTAGAACATCCATGAATGGGAAATTCACCCTCTTCATGTGAAGCTTGGAGTCAGCTCAGTTTTGGAGCATGCTGAGGAGTTCCTACTTCATGGCCATGTGCCCTCATTTCCTCATGCTCAACTCTGCCCATCAGGTCTCCCAGAACAAAAGACAACCCAAGTGTAAGCACGGACATAATGCTATATCAAGGATAATTACAGAATTTCCCTTACAGATGCACTAATCTGAATCTAAAGGTCATGGATTTCTGTGCAGTTCATTATACTGTATTGGGTATGCAGACTTGGAACACCACAATTGTAGATTTTTAGCTTTGTGATGGCATTCACATAAAATGCAAGTGCTAATATATGCACAAGATTATGACATGCACTATATTTTACTTCTGTAATGTTTTGCTTTTTTGGTGACACCAGCTGCTGTTCTGTTGGCATTTTTCATTTTATTTATGGCCCTTTGTGATAGACAAAATGTGAAAATAATCAACTAGATTTTATCACGAGACTCTCATAAAATGTGTCTGTTGGTATTTTACTTTGTTTTGCAGATGCGCTGTTTACAAGTGAGAATCGCTGAACCGCTCATTGTGGTTACTGGGAAATACTGGGCTGCTTTGTGTTGTGTAGACAGTGGTCTCTGACCTTTGCACTAAGGCACCAACCAGAGAAACCGGGAGCGCAAGCTCGGGGCAGCATCGCTGGTTCACTTCCATGCTTGTCAGTACCTGTGAGTCCTCACTTCTGATACAGGGGTGCAAAAGTTACACAGCACCTATGTGTCACACAGCTCTTTTCTTGGAATGCAACCCTAGGCTTCTAACTAGGTTGCCATTTCTTTGAAATTTAGGGCTAGATCTACACTTGCCTTATCTGTGCCTGTGCTCTGTGCTGGCTGAAATCATGGGATGGAATAGAAGAGCAGGAAGAAAAGACAGGCTTCATATCAGGAGAACACAGAGGAAGTGTTAACTTGGCTGAAGATCCATTTCAGAGACTGTGCAGTTTTCCCTCCCATACACTCACACCTGCCAGTGCTGTCGTTCTGAGTTTCCTGCCCTCATCTCCACCCACTCTTCCCAAAACTATGCTTCATTAAGACAGAGTTACTGATAAACAATTTGTGTACAATGAAAATATATTCATTTCCTATTGAGGGTGGGACACACGCATGTCCAACTCTAGTCAATCCATTAATAGGACACGGTATAGCAAGTTTTTAGAGAAAATGAAAATGTAAAAAAGCTAACGATCTTTTAATCCTAGCAACTGAGGGGCGATCAGAATTGAAGTACAGGACTCACTGTCTTGGCCAGTGTGGGGATCCCCTCCGATATTCTAAGTTGTGAGTCCCACAGCATCTGCTGGACACTTTTCACACAGATGGAGGTGCTCTATCAGGTTTGCCACAGCTTTAGTTGTCTGGAGTATTGTGAGGAAAAGTGCCCTGCTGATGTGTGGAGGTGCTCATCCTGCTCTGAGTCGTCCGTCATTTGCTGCCTCGAGGTACAGCTGGACCTTAAGCCTTATTGTGAACTGTGCCAGAATGGGGAGAGAGCCCCCGGCAAAGAGGAGAGAAGGTGAGCTCCTCTGCATTTGGAGCACAACAGGAACAGCCCCGGATGCACGGGCAGGCCGGGTCTAGGAACTGTGAAGACTCAGAAATGAGGAGCCATGAAATCAGGTCTGTCTTCGTGGCTGAGGTACCGCTCACTCCTTAGAGCAAGTGGCATAGAGGGACCTGGAGCTCGGAGAACAGGCCAGCTTGGTGAGTCTAGGACCTTGTGTCTCATATCTATATAGTTCTTGCACTCCTGTGATCATTCTTCTACAATTGTTTGCTTTTTAATGAAGTCTTATTGAAAGCTTTAATCTCTCTAAACACACTACAGGGTACTAAGGAAAGAGGACCCTCCCCACTGGTCTATAAAGTGGGACCCGCTGGAGCGAGAAGTGTCTGCCCTACGCATGCACAGTACAGGTGGTTGGAGCTGCGCAGTAAAGAACCTGGAGTGAAGGTGAAACTGAGAGGGTCGGACATTGCTATTAGTTGTCTCACTGCGGATAAGTTTACCCTTTAAGATTAAATAGCAGAGGCTTGAATTTTGTGTCATTCAAGTAGGGCCCACTGACTGAAGGCTGGTCTTTACAACTTCTGTGTAAGATTTGTGCAGTAAAATACTAATTTAACTTCTGGAGATGCTGTGAGTAAGGCCAATAACAAATACAGACACTGAGCCTTCAGATGCGCTATTTCAGTCCCGAGGGTCATTTTAAAGCTTTCAGAACGACTGTGATTCTTTCCGTAGTCCTCACACCTGTGGCTGCTATGTGCTTTACCATCACAGTCGCTTGTGTCCAGAACCGCCTGTGCCCTCTAAGGTGACACGTGGTGCTGCCCAAACACTCCAGCTGGGCAAGGGCCACCGCAGAGACAGGCTCCCTGCTCCCTGTGTTCTCACACTGGTTGCCCATTAGTGAGGTCCCAGTCTGCGTGTTCATTTCCCCCTTCATTTTCCTATTGAGTTTCCTTTCTGCGAACAAAGAGAAAGAAAACAAAGTTCATGTCGATGAAATGTTGTTTTAAATAGGTGGGCTTGAGTAAACAATCTACAGATGAATCTGTCCCTGCTGGTTCGCCTGATCTGGCCAGCAAAAGAGTCTGACTGCTGTTTTAGACAAGTTTGTCTTTCAGCAAAAAAAGTCGGTTAAATGCTGAGATCTGACCACCTCTGGACAGATGTTAAGAGAACAGGGTCTGAGCGATGGGAAGACGACCAGGCAGAGACTGAGCTTCTGGGCAGGATCCACGACAGGTGCGGTGTGGGGCGGGGCAGAATCGGGCATCTGGCGCCAACGCCGCTCCATTCCTCCATGTTCTTCCGGTCTGATGTACGCAGCGAGCCTGCTCCTCCTTTCTAAAATGCTGGTGGCTTGGGGTGTGCGATTTTATTTGCCCGTGCACGTGAGGCAGGACTAGACAAACTGGTTAATTCCCCTCATCTCCATTTCACCTGGATAGTGCACTGTGGTAGCCCAAAACACGTTTTCTCCACATTGAACTTGCAGATGCATAGATCTGGTTCACGACAAACTACCAAGGTGGCTTCTTTCTATGGTATTTGTTATACATTTGTTAAAAAAAAGGTATAGTTGCTGATATTCAATAAAATATTTATTGTGTTGTTTTTTCACTTAATAACTTACCAAATTCATTCATTTAAATATATTTCTTTCCACAAATTGATAATATCTATAGATATAGCATGTCGGCTGCAATGAATTCATTACCACAATTACTGATAAAGTGGTCAGACAAGAGATTACAGCCCCATGGCAAATCACAACACAGTGAAATGACCCAAGGATCACCTAATGCATTCATCAATATGATGTGCACCACTTACTCAGCCATTAACATGCACTCCTAGCCTACTACTCTCTAGCCTACATATTTACCTTGCCCATAGTGATAAGAGGCTTTTTCCAAAGTGTGTGAAAGCAAAAAAACTCTTGCTTATCACAGAATTTCAGAATTGGAAAGGAGCTTAGGAATCATGTACCATATCCTTCTCACCTTGGAGAGAACACTATTGATCTATGGACTACTAACCTTATCAGGAAAGCAGAATTGCTTTACACTGACAATATGCTGACTCCAGAGCTTCATATCACCATCTCACAGATCAAATCTCCTGAGAGGTCCCTTCTAGAAACAGAGTTAAGATCAGAACACAGCAGTTTTCATAGTAAATTTCTATGTCCTTGCTATAAAAGTAGATAAATATTTGTCTATGTCTGCATTTTTCTCACCTCTCCTAATTGCTGTGACTTCTAGGAGACAATGTCCTCATGAAGCCTGGAGAGCCCTGCCTGACACTGGAATGGCAAGTCCCAGGCTGGGACTTAGCATGGCAAGTCCCTGGGACAAGCATGGCACCTAGCATGGCAAGGTGCTCCCGCATGGTGCTCTGCCCCCGGGACACCTTGGCTGCTCTCGGACGCCATGATCTGCCTTGATGGGAAGAGAGGCGTGTTAACCCGGGATTGTTTGCTTGGTGACTGGGTTCCAGCCATCCTTTTCTTATTTTAAATATAATTCTTTAAATTCTTTTCACCATCCTGAGCATTATTCGTACGCCTGAGTTATTGCTTCTACACTCCTGACCTGCTCTTTTGTATTCCGCGCATAGTGGCTGCTCCTTCTCCCAGCTTTTGTACATGACCTTTACAATAGCTTTTCCTGTTTACAAAAGGAATGTTTATTGAGGAAAACTTGAAAACGAGGGTACAACATAAAGAATAAAATAAAAGTGAATTATAATCCCACCACTTAGAAGTAACTATTATTTATATTTAAATAGACTTATCTATGTTTATTTAAATACACTTCATTTTCATGGATATATACTTTAAAAATTAGAACTATATTCATATTTCTATCCTGGATTTTTACCTTGTATAATTTTTCCCACGGCATGTGATATTTTAGTACAACAAACCTTTTATGTCTCAGAAAAAGAATTTGTATATATATATATATATATATTTATATATATATATATATATACAGATATGGTCACCAGTCTTCTTTTGCGACAGTTTAGGCACTTCTGATTTTTTGCTCTTACAAATGAAATTTTATTGAATATTCATGTACTTTAAAATCTCATCTCATTAGACAATTCCCTACTCAGGTACAGTAATTTATTTGGACAAGTTGCAGTTGTTTCCTCATTGATTAATTAAAATGATATAATACAGTCACAACTTAATTTTAGAGTGTCCTACCCTTTGTGGCCAATATTTTTTCATGTGAAGAAAGTCTCCTTGCCATTTCTCTGCAACTTTTGCAATCTTCTTTCCTAGATCAGAGCATATTTATCTGGCTAGATGATGTATTTACCTTTTCCCAGGCTACCCATCAGTTCTTCAATAAGTTCTCCCTGGTCAGCTACACTGAAAACTGTAGAGTAGGGAAGTCTTAGAAGTGATACAGGTGTTGTTAACCGTCTATTAAGATTATCCTTCTTTTAGGGTAAATATGCTCTTTTTCTGTAGCTTTCTACAACAGCAAACAAGTAGGATGACACACAGGAAATGCCTTCTGTAGGCCTGGGGACTGGGGTGCTTGACCTCAGTGAAAGGACAGTGAGACCAAGGGAAATCTGAGCCAGGAAGCATGTTGGTCAGGTGATGGGCGCTGCCCACAGAGAGTGCTGAGGAGGGCAGTAGAACTGCCACTGGTTTACCAGGCTCGAATGGTTGCCTTTACCTGGGGACCAGACACCAGGGGTTCTGGGGCTCACCCCCAGAGCTGGCAGGGTGCTCAGTGCATTAGTGAGTAAAAGAGGAACCGCCAGTGGTAAATGGAAATTAAGCCAAATCAAGTCATCTGAGTGGGGAAATGAGGATGGGTGGAAAAAGCGGGGAGTCCCCGCCCATGAGTCATGGCAGCTCCAGGCTTTGGGCTCGGAGTTCAGAGCTGCTGCAAGGCTGCGTGTGGGGTATAGCCCGCAGGTCCTTGAGCAGAGCTGTGAGGGTAGGACGAGGACAGGGAAGGTACCTGTCCTGGCACTGCTGAGCTGGCTGCTCTGATTTTGGCCAGATGGAAGATGGTTAACTACTCCTGGCTATGATTTTGCCCACCTCTGTGTGAGGGTTGAGTAGGACAGGATTATTCATGTCCTTCATCTAAACACACAGCCACAGTACCGCCCACCTCCCAGAAGCACTTCCACCTCTTTCCCTTCACTCTTAACAAGTAAATTTGCTGCTTTTCAAGGCAAATCTTCTATTTCTGTCTATGATTTTTAGTGATTCTTTGCATCTTCTTAGGAGATCATAGTCTCTGGCCCAGTTTAATTTTTAACATAGTATATTTTTAATGTGCATATTCCAGTCACTAGCTATACCATTCAAATTAGAATATACCTATGAGATCAAGTCTATCTTAAAATGAAATCTGTTGTTATGCTTATTGGATTTATCTCTCTGCCTTGATATACTGATGAGGGATGCATTTTTCTCATTCCCCACATCCTGCTTCTTTCTTGTAGAGAATTAAGTGGCTTGTCCCTTTCTTGTTAATTTTTCAATATTATTATATCTATTGTTTTCCACAGTGTCCAGTCCTATACTTTTGTTGGAATTTTTGGATTTTAATCTAAAATCCTTTTGATCATATCAGCAACTCTTCTAACAGATTGTTTAGAAACTCCTGAGATGTACTTCATCTCTTGCCAGAAGCTACATCAGATACTCTGGTGATCTTTACAGGATTTCTTGGTGAGGAATCATCTAAACATATTGATGAATTTCATGTAGCTTCTACTGAGACCTTTGGCTCGAGGGGAAAAAGCCTAATGCTTAATAGTTTTATTTTTAAGTTTTTTTCTTTTATGGGACAGTACACGGCCTGATGCAGCCATGCTGTCTTTGGAGATTCCAAACATGAATTGTGGCTTTGCTTCTGCTTCTTACCATTTCTGCTTCCTCTTTCTCAGTGCTGAAATAATTAACAAAATAAACAGTTTCAAACTTAAAGAAAATGTAATTCTCACTTTAATAAAAAACCCACAGCATTAACTATTTGATATTTTAAAAATCTTAAATATATCTCAGAGGAAAAATTCTGAGACATTTGGAGCTATGGAAATTAAAAATAATAAACATCACTTCCTTAACCAAGAAGAATCTCAGTTTCCTCAATTCTCTTTTGATTTAAGTTTCTGTCTAGAAAATGCAGAAAACAAACCTGAGAGGAAATCAGTGTGGTCATTATTTTCCATAGAGTGTAATTCTTCAGGGCAATGATTTTTGAAGACTACCTGTAAGGGTCCACCCTCATTGCTGACCGAGTCTGCCAGTCACCAAACGCTGCAAGCCCAGATCTGGCAGCAGAGCTAGGACCTCTGCTGTATCTGTGTTGCCTTTTTGAAACCATTGGTTTATTTTTAGCTTTCATGATATCTACATTTGACTTGCTTGTTCTCAGCCTGAGATAACTTGAGTTTTAATTTCTGGCTGTCTTGAGGCTTCCAACTTATACAAGTGTAGAATATGCTGGGAGCAGGGATACAGCAAGTTTCCTAAGGACTCATGACTCACAACGCAGCCTGGATCAACACTTCTAACCTGCCTAGGTCTGTAAGCGCTACTTGAATAAGATGGTGTCTTTCTGAAAAGGTCTAGAGTATCTTGCAGCTGTCAGACCACTTTGATTGTTCCTTTGGTTCTCTGGAAAGCTCCAAGAATGAAATATGCCATCAAAATGTAGATGTAAGTTGAATTTTGAGCAGTGCCTACTTTAAGAGCTACTGTTATCTGAAAAGAGATACAAAATAGCTAACAGGCTTCCCCCAGGAAGCCTAGAAGAGATGAGTCTTGGACTTAGTGGTAGGAGTCATATTTCTGAGATGGCTTATCAAGAAGGTCCTATGTGCAATGAGACTTAAACATGAATGTAATTTAGTCAGTTATAAAGGGCAGGAAGTTCTCTGAAGCAGGTATAGTCCAATGAAAGTTTGCCATTGAGGAATAATGCAGTGTAGACTGAATGAGAAGGAAGCTAGTGTTCTTAAAAGCTAATGTATGAGGAAGAAGTGACAGGAATTGAATCACAGACCAATCCAGAGATCAGACTCTTCAAAGTCTTGCAAGCTGTACAGCGACATTTTGACTGTGAACGAGAGAGGGTATCTTTTAGGTTTCTGGTAGGTGTGGTGACACTGATGAATGTATACCTTTACTGGATTATTGTGAAAGCTGAAGGGATATTAGCTATGGTGATTTTAAAGTGTATCTGCATTTTGTTTGATAATCCTTCTCTCAGAAGGTAGAGCCTATCTCCCTCCCCTTGAATGTAGGCTAAACTTAATGAAGCATTTCTAGCAAAGAGAAGAACAGAAGTGATGGTGCAGAACTGGGTCACAGAATCACTGAAGCTTTCTCTTTGTTCTCCTTCTCTTGAATCACTGGTTTGGGGGAAGGCAGCCACCTTGTAAGAACACTAGGAAACCTGGTTGGAGACCACAAGGCAAAGAACTGAGGTTCCAGCTCACATTACAAAACCACCATGGAAGCAGATCCTTCATGCTGGCCAAGTCTTCTGGGAACCTCACACCAGCCAACAGCTTGACAGAAATCTCTGGAGCGAGCCTGAGCCAAGGCAACCCAGCTAAGCTGCTCCTGGGTTCCTGATCATCAGATATTATGCAGATAATAAATAGTGGTTGTTTTAAATAGCTACAATTTGATGTAATCTGTAATACAACAATAGATAATTAACACATTGCCTTACGAGGGCACATGACTTCAGAGTAAGCAGGTCAGTTGGGAGGCTGTTATAGTTAACCAGGTTAGAAGTGATAAAAGTCTAGGGGAGGTAAAGATGGATAGGAGTCAAAAGATATGAAAACAGTGGGAATAAAAAAATCTCTTGGACATAGGAAATGATTAAATGTAGAGATACAACAGGAGTTGAAGTTGATTACTCCCATGCCTCTTGCTTGGGCCCCTAAAGGACTGGTGGTGTTGATAAGCTGAAAAAGTGCACATTTTTGGAGAGAGAATGGATTCTGTTTTGGACATTGAGCTTGAAATCTCTCTGAGATATTTAGGTGGAAAGTCTAGAATAAATCTATCAATGGAGACTGTGATTAAGGAATCATCAGCACAGAGGAGGTAACTGAAATGATGAGGAAAAACAGCATTTAGGGAAACTGTGTATGGTAAGAAAACATTTGCATAAGGAAGCAATGGGAAGCAGTGAAGAAAGTGACCCGCAAGCAGTTTAAGGACATGACCTAGAAGCAGTTGAAGGAGGTGACCTGGATGGAAGCTGTTGAAGGAAGTGACCCAGAAGCACTTGAAGGAAGCAACCTGGGAGCAGCTGAAGGAAGTTACCCAGAAGCAGTTGAAGGAAATGACCTGGAAGCTGTTGGCATAGAGAGAACATCGTGGGAAGGCATGAAGGAGACTAGAAGAGGTAGTGAAGCTTGGAAATGTACCTGGTTTGGCTTCAGATATTAGATAGGACACTTCATTCTCTGTACCACTGAGGAGAAGGCCAGAATAGGTGTTCTGACAAGTTTTGAGACAGATGTATAACTGAGTGGAGGCTTGCTTGATGGTGCTCATTTTCCAGATGACAAGGTGCTCCAAGTAAGGGTGATGCTTGTTGAACAAGGAGAAGAAGACTTGGAATAACAATAGAGGGAAAACGAAGAATATGATGAGCAAGGAATAGTCATAGCAATGGTAGGACTGTGTTGAGTACTCAGCCACGACTTTGATGTAGTATTACTAATAAGAAAAATATGGTAGTATGTAGGATTGGTGCTTTTCCTATTTTAGTTGAGCTGAAGCCCTTGGCGGTAACGGGGTGTGCGAGATATGCTGAAAGACTGTGAAACTAGTTCTGTCACCCTCAGCTCACCTTTCTTATTAGAGGTCAGTACTGATCTGAGCGATAGCGAAGAAGTACTGTCAGGGAGTGCTGCTGGCTTTCCTGTGTTCATCCTTTCCATGTGCCCACAGAGACAGGCAGGGGTACATTTGTGCATGTGAAACCAAGTGAGAGACTGATTTGTGAAAATGACCTGAAAGCTTGATAATGAATGCCCTGGAGTTTAGAGGCTGTGATCACAAGTCAAGGGTCCGGGCAGATGGCAGAATAGTATGACAATGGGATGGGTTGGGAGCTAGTTGCATTTCATCAGTAGAGGATGAAACCCTTTTTCTCATGTACCAGATGTTTTCCTCCATGAGGGAGCCAACCTATGGTCTCCATGAAAGGAATTCTGTCCCAACAAACACTTGGGATAAGATAGCACTGGGTTAAAGGTACTGCTACATCTAGGAGGTTGCAGGGGCTCCCCAGGGCAAATGTAGAAGAAGGTGGGAATCATGAACCACATCCAGGCATGCAGTATTCACAGAAGGAACTGAGGGCAAGTCACAGCTGTACCCACAAATACACATTTTGATTTTCTGTTTATGTTTTTCCCTAAACTTCCCTACTTCAGGCCAACTGTGGAGAACCCAAGGCAGTACCTCTGGACTGGGGATAAGAGGTAGTGTGGGAAATGAAAAAAAAAAAAAATGCTAGTTACAATTCTCCTCCACAACAGGCCTCCTAAATGTCAACAACCTAGGAAACATCACAGCTGACTAACTAATATTGCACTAGGGTGGACTGGATTGGGTACTAAGAAATTTGGCAACAGTGATAAAATGAAGGATACTTTCTATTTGAGTTGATTTATTTAAAAAGAGTGGGTTTTGTTGTTGTTGTTGTTTAGTCAATCAGCTTCTAGAAGTCCCATCTTACACAGCTGTGTACTTGAGGCTTTTTAATGGAGAAGTTAGTAAATCAACGAGGTGACTGGGGAAGTAAGGGTTTCAGTAGAAGAACGGTTGAGACAATTGATTATGAAAATCATATAGAGTGAACAAGGAAATGAAGTGGGGTTGAAGCTAAGGAACCAATTAAGGACTCAACTCTCCAGAAAGTTGATAAGTAATTGACATGGAAAGCAAGACAGAACTGGAAGTGTTTGTTGGCTGTAGTCAGATATCTAGATTAATACAATTCCCACTGTTGACACATCCTAAATTTTTTGAAATAACCTGAATAATTCAATTCATTTCAGTAGATACTATGTGTAAGTGGTAATACAGGAATCTGCTACTTCTAAAAAGCTTGTGGGAACAGAGAGAAGACACTGGGAAAATATAAATATGAATTTTATAAAAGTATAGAATTTGATAAAAATACCATTATTGAAAAGCATCTAATAGTCATGCACTGTGTCAGGTAGTACGGTAACTTCAAGGGGTAAAAGGATAGTTATCTACCCTTGAATATTAAAAATCTGAGTAATACATGGGGTGTCATAATTACCACACAGCAAAATAAGGACTTGCTATTGGAAATGGTTCCAGAAACATGTTGAAGCAAACACACAGAAAGTTGAGAGAATCCTAATAACATACCTTAGATTAAGTGAAATTAGATCTATGAGTACATTCCAGAATTGTTTTGTCAAGAAGTAAATGAGGAAGAAATATATTTCCTACTTCAGTCCAAAGAACAGACTTCACAAAGAGTGTCTGAAATTGCCCTTGGAACATGAGTAAGCTCTTGGAAGGAAGAGATGGTGGGGGATACTCTGTCCCAGACACAATGTACGCAAGGTCTGGAGGTCAGGAATACTTGTTCTTCAGAGCAGAGAACTGTGCAATTTATAGTTTAGAGAACATGTTAGGGAGTTAGAGGCTGAGGATGGAAAGTAGATTAGGGCCACTGGGCAAGGGTCCTGGAAGGCTCGGTCACCCAGTAGGAAAGCGGGTGTTGGGCAGAGAAACATGACCAGAGCGGCAGCTTAGGGAGACGGATCTGATGCATGAGTGTAGGATGAGAAAGGCTAATCTAATAGGCAAGGACAAATAAAGTCCTGAAAGAAGATGGTGAAAATGAGTTGGAAAAGAAGAGTGAATTCAAGATGCCACTTGGCAATCAAACAACTGGGCTTGTTGGCTCAATATGGTGGCAGAAATTGCCTGGGGTTTCCAAGGCCACTTACGGGGTGGATGAGAACATACTCCCATTAAAAGATACAGGAAAAATTGTAGGGGGTGCTGGCTGGTAGGCTAGCATGTGATGGGTCTGAGGCTCTGGCTGGAAAAATGAGACTTGCATTTGAAACGTGAGCATGGGGTGTGGGAGGTAATCAGAGAGACAGTGAAGGTGCTGGCCAGAGGGGCGGACGAGGCTCCTGACAGATGACTCCAAGTTCTTCTCTCTGAGTTATGAACTCTTCTGAGCCTCTTATGAAAGCTCTGCATGTCCTTGCCCAAAAAGTGGGCAAATACTAAAAAACAAATACACATGCACCCTACAAATTTTTTCGGTTTTTGTTTAATATCATCCCAATATCAGAAGAAAAGAAAGCAGATGAAAGAAGTAGAACATACAAAGCTTTAGGAGAAGATAACACAGAGCTAGGAAACAGCAGACTCTGAAGGTGCTGTCAAAGATGCATCGAGGTATTTTGAGCTGCGGAGTGAGACTGCCTCACGCCTGAGAACCGAGGCAGAGTTGTTGGACTTGGTGGCTACTAGTACTGGAGCTCACTGATGACCCAGCACCAGGAGCAGGTCGTTTAGGAGCGGTGGGCACCGCAGCCACACTAGGAAGAGGAGTAACAGGACGGCGAGGGTGGCCTGAGGTGCTAAGTGGGCAGACCACGTGCCCTCTATTCTCATACTCAGTTTATTCATAAAAATAAGAAGGGGGCAATCACTATAAGGAACCCACAGTCTCAGAAACATTCCTTGCTATAATTTTTAAAACACTGGACATGTTTTCTGGCAAAACAGAAATAAGGCAGAGGAGGAGATATAAGAGGAAACAGTTGTTGAGAGATTTTAATTACTTTCTCAGATTGAGTGTTACTACTGGCCACGTTGGTACTTTCGGGAGACGAAATAATGCTCACGCCACACTGATGGCAGCTACTCACAGCTAAGTCCTGCAAGCATCCACTCATGGAGAGCGCACCCATTGAAGACTGAGCTCCATGAACGGTGTGGCCCACGGGATGGACGGTCTCTGGCCCTCCCCCAGGTGGTGAGTCCGGCGGATCACAGCAGCAGAGCACCTCAGGGGTCTGGTCCTCAACAGCCTCCTCCTGGGCCTTCCCAGAGTGCCTCTTGGTCTGGGCTGCCTGTTGGAATCTCATGGGAGGTGTCACAGATACTAAAGCCTGGGCCTTCGCGGTGGTTCTGATGTAACCTGCTGTGGTGTGGACACGCTCTGGTAAAGGCAATGCTCTGTGCAGCAGCCACTGTGGGGAAACCTCTTGTCTCCCTGTTCACTCTGGGTTTCAGGATCTCCACTGGATGTCACAACCTTTAAAAACAAGTATTAGTGTGCGTCTGCAGTACACAACAAATGGGTGCAGTACACATCCCATCGCGATCCTTCTTACTTCCCTTCCTTTCCTCTTGGGGTAACAAAGCAGGAGCTTCACCTTCTGTTTTCACCCAGTCTAATCAGGGTTTCCACCCAGGTGTGCAGAAGCCACCATAGGCAGGGGCTTATTTAAGCTGACGGTGAGACAGGGCTCCTGAACCAGACCTGTGCCCCTTTCTGACACCCACCTGCTAGTCACCCAGGATGAAGAAAGCTCCCTGGAATGCCCGGTCCAGCAGCCAGCCTGTGCTCGCAGGGCAGGGAACTCAGCCACACACCCCTCCCTTCCCAGCACTTCCAGGGTGAGTGGTCCTGGGCCAGGCCAGGCGCTCCCTCCCCTTGGCTGCCTCTGCCTTGTCCTCCTGAGGTTCCTACTCTCTAAAGAAGGGGTCACTGGGAAGTGTGAGAATTGCCTGAGGATTATACCAGTCCTGGCAGCCACTGGAAATGCCTCATTAGCATGTGAGAGAAAAGCCCCAACACCACCATCAAAGGGTGTTAAACCAATCCAATGGGGTGGAGAGGGGGAGGCCAGAATTAATTTAAACCACTTGAAAGCAAACAGGAGTGAAAGAATACTGTTCCTAATAGTGATTCCGCCCGCAGGTGAGTGAAAGTGTGCACATTTTCATGGGAATACAAACCTGCTAGCTACCTAAATTTCAGCATCACTGATGGCCTATGTAATAAAAAAATTAAAAAGTTTGAAATTTCAGCTGTTGTTTATTTTTGAAGCTAAAAGAATCCCAAGGAAGCCTAGTAAGCTAAGGACAGTATCTAAAGCAGCATGTCATAATATGCTTCTGTCTCAGCAGGTTGACAACTGACGTAATGAAGACACACAAAGTCCAGTAATAAAAGATGGGCAAACTTGACTTAAGAAACCACATGAAGTCACCTACTTTTAACTTATTCCATAAACTGGGTAGAAGCTTACCACCAGACAGGGTCAGTCACGCAGGACTGAGGAGGGGGGTGAGGATGGGTTGGTAGGGGAGATAGGAAAGAAAAAAGCAAGCAGAAAAAAGGTGGGTGCCCTGGTTAGTTATAGCCAGATTTCCCTGGGAGCCAACAGCCTGGCTCCCTCCAGTGTCTGCCAGTCCTTACGGAGCAGGTGGAAGTGACCAGGTGCTTTGTGGATCTCCAGGAGAGCTTGCAGCCCAGAGGAACGGCTTCTCGGAATGACTGAGCTTCATCTCGCTGCTTCATCAGACATCACTCAAGGGCAGAGTGCGCGAAGAACTGAGAAGATTCTTCTGAGTCTCCTAGAGGTTCAGGCTGCAAGGCAGTGGAGACCAATACTGCAGCCTGGGGCTGCTGCCCACGTGTGATGGAGAGGCACTGCCTGTGCGTGCTCCGTCTTACTTCTGCAGGATGTCCCTGCTCCAGGAAATAGCCACAGGGACCCCCAGTGTCCCCAAGAGGGCCAGAGATGTGCTAGTGTGCTTACCCTGAAGACCTGGTCACACAGAGAGATGATGCAACCTTACAGCTCTGCTTAGTGTTTGCTGAAATAATCTGCCTCCATTGATGGAATCAGAAAAAGTCAGGCAGCACAGCAGACTAAGGAGAGCTCTACAGGATAAATTGAGATTTTCACTGTGATAGGCACTGGTATTCCCTGACTAAACACAAAGTGTTCACAATTTAATGTCATATATCTGAAGCATAGGTATTTCCCCTCTCTTCTTTTGGGACCCAGTTGAATCACCCATTATTCTACGACCTTAATTCTGGAACAATCTGGGCCAGTCAGACAAGTCTACTATTTTGGTCAGATGTGAGAGTACTGCATGGTTAGTTCCATGGTATATGCGGAACATCAGTCATTTTACAAAATAATGCTGAGTGATTTTGACATCTGCAGTACAGATGATCCACCAGTCTTTGATTTGATAAGTTGCTTCCTGCTGCCTTCTTCCTGACAGAGGTACTGAGCTTGAAAATGAGAAATATGCTTTATATAAATGTTCCTGCTCGTATTATTCCTCTGACATGTCTCCTATGACAACCTCAGCGTCAAAGATTTATTCTGGGTAGTTAAGTTATACAACAAAATATCTTCTGTGAATTTGGGCAAGAAATTCTCTAATTGGATAACTTGCCAGGAACAGGTATCCACACGGAGTAAGCCGAGGTCAAGAGCCAAGTGAGAGTTCACCCAGCAGAGGAGCGCTGCAAGTCAGGCTGCTTGCTGACCCGGATCACATAAACACGCAAAGCTCTGCCGTGCTGTCCCCTTTTAGGAAGGTGTGCTTCCCAAACAAGCCAACTTCTTCAGGAAAACAATAGCTGTGCTGGATGCTACAACTGCTTGGGGAAAAAAGGACGATTTCTGAAACTTGAAGGGCTATTGGGATCGTGCCTACTTATAAACAAACAAAAACTGGTTTCAAAAGATCAAATGTTGTTTCAAGTTACTTCCAATCACAGACATCCATCTTTAAATGTAAACCTCTCATCATCACTCAGGTTTGTGGAAAACCCTGACCCATGAGTACACACATCAGTTCTAAACAGACCTCTCATTTTCTTAAGGCTAAGCACGTTTAGCCTGAGAGGTGATGTTCAGTGAGCAGAGCCCTGTGTTTGGCTGGAGAAGGCAGGATGGTATCTCAAAGTACCTTTCCATTTGTTCCTAGGGCTGGAGCTAATATAGAGGAAAGGGAAGCACATAAAATCATTTTCTGTGGCTTAAGATGCAAGATTCTTTCTATAAAATGGGTTATTAATTCCCCAAATTTTCTCTTAGATTCCTCTGCTTATTAAGTGAAGCTTAAAACCCCTAAGGGATTATGTGACTTTCAATATCTCATGCTTTGGTTAAAATACATTTCAACTTGCTCTTGTAATTATCATTAACGTCAAGTTTTTATTTCTAACTTCAAGGCTCTTGGAGAGCCAAGACAACAATATAATTTAGATAGAAATGATTAAAGGGCAAAGTATTCACAAAATGGGAATGACACAAATATATCTAACATCCCACACTACCGTGCAGTCCACAAACTTGTTCTCCCTAAGATTTTGCCAAATATAAGTAAACGTCTGACACTCTGAGTTAACATTTAAAAATACGCATTAGTTTCATAATCACTGCAGTGCAGAAGTTATTAAAGATACAGCAATTCAATGTGAAAGCAGCTAGGGATTTTTCGGCATGATTTTGCTTCCTTATGCCAAATGGTAATTTATATGAAATTCTCATGTTCACAAGTTTAGATCTCACATACAATTTTCATAAACAGAAAAAAATATGACCTGATTTATAGTAAAGACACAAAATTCATGATGGGATCTATTAAGAAGTCCATTAAGATAGGTAGAAAACATTTGATTAATAGCTGTATTTAAATTGTAAAAGGAGTTGAATTAGTGTGATTGATGATGGAGTACTATTACTATGAGTAAGTGATAAGAAATCACGTTGGTGGCTATTACTGTGCATGTAGACTTGCCTTAGTCTTTGTAGGACTCAGTTAGCAGCCAGATCCTACTAGGCATTTTTACATTTCTCACTCTCCTTCATCAGAGCAACACTGTGAGGGGAGTTGGAGAAGTTCTTGCATTTTCACGACAGGGCAGGTTGTACGTGATAGACTCGGGTTCAAGGCATCTTTCCTCGGCCTCAGTGTGGTGCTCCTCCTCCTCCTCCTCCTCATGTTTTCTCTCTCAAATATATTCAATTTAGTAATAGTGGAAGAAAGCAGAACCAGCAAAATAGATTCCCTTTTTGGCCAATAAAAAATGTAACTCTTAAAACAGACTTTCATAGCTACCACGATCAACAGTAATATCTAGAAAAAAACACTGTGTTCTAAGACTTAAACTTAGTTTTGGATCTCCTGCCCAGAAGCTGAGAGGGACACAGAGAGATCATCTCTGCAATGTGCTTAGAAGCGGTCTCTCCTTGGTATTGAGAGTGGCGGTCAGACCTTCCTAAGGCTGTCTCTGCGCTCTGTTCAGGGGGCTCGCTTAAGTGGAATATGTGGCCTTGGGCTGGCCACACGTGTGTCAGGAAGAGAGGAGGGTGGAAGGGAACCCTGGCTGGTCGGGGACCATGCCGTATGGGCTCCTCAGCCACGCACGGCCCTCATGTGTTTGCACCAGAACTGTGCAGCCTGTGCTGGGCGGAGACAATTCTGTCATTTATTTTGGATGAGCCTAGTGCAGCTTCTGAATGCACTCTTTGTTCCAAAGTCCCTAGGACACAATGGACATTCATCAACAATGGCTTATTTCTTTCTAGAGTATAAAAACAATTGAGATAAACAATGTCTAGAATCTGATCTCTACTTCTAATGCATAAATAATTTTGACCTTTCTGTAAAATGGAGAGAAAAGGCACATCGGTAGAGTGCTTGATGGATTCATGGTGTATGCCCCAAACAACCGTGTAAAGGTCAAGATGATGTCTCATACCCGTAATACCAAATCCTCTCCATTTTTAACTATTAAAAATGTTCCTTAAGTCATCCACTTGCCATCATCTCAAACTCTGCCAGCACTGTCCAAGCTACCAATTTCTGTGTTCTGTATGACTACAAAAGCTCCCTAACAGGTCCACCTGTGTTCATGCTGAGCCCTCAGCCTGTTCATCTGTCAGATTCCCAAGAATGTTGCTACTGTTTTCTAGGCAAACAAATGAATGCCCCCCCGCCCCCGCTCTAAGTGTTCGAGTGACTTCCCGTCCCTGTTCCTAGGATGAAGATGCCGCAGACAGGGTGCAGCTCATCTGTCTGGGTTCCTTCCAGCCACAGTGGCCTCCAGTTCCCCCTGCACTGTGCCCTGGCTTCCCAGGGTCACCGTCCCTGCCCACCCGCGGCGTACAGCCTGTTTGCTCCCCTCTTCCCTTGGCTGCTCTCCCCTTTCCTCCAGGTGTCTTTCTTATTTTTCAGGAAAGCCTGACTTCGATGACAGCAAACCTTCTCCCACCATCATGTCTTATTTTTTAAAATCTCTTTTATCTCTTATTTTTAGCACGTGTCACAGTTGGAATTTTATATTACTTTGAGATGTTTGACGCCTGTCTCCACCACTGTTTCCATACAAACTCTGTCGCTGTTCCCTACCTTCCCTCTAAGCCTAGAATGCTGCAAACACTCTCCTGAACAAGCCCCACACGGCCTCTGGAGCGTCCCCGAAGTTCCGATCTGGCCCTGATACTCCTTGTTCAATCTCTTCTCCACAAATTAGGAAACATAAATTCAGATGAACTTAAGGAAAACGAATTCATGTGTTCTTCTTTGATCCATTTTCCCCTCCAAGCGGTCCAGCCCGCCTCTTCACCAACCTTGATGTGAAGCCACACACATCAGGAGCGGTCACTACTTCCTCTTCTGCCCCGCTCTCCTTGACCCTTCCCACTTCCTGTCTTATTCCTGGACCTGCTTTCTAGGTTCTGGGGATGGAGATGCTAAACACAGCACCCCATTCCATGGGTTTTCTCCTTAACCTGTCTTCCCAGCAGCCCTACAGTGTATTCCTATCATCTTTTGGGGAAACTTCCTTCCCTTTCCTTTGCCCCACCCTCTGCTTGTCTCCTCCCCATTGTCCACTACATACTAACACTTAGTGAGCACCTACTAAGCGCCAGACCCTAGTAGGTATTTTTGTCTTATTACTTCCCTGGCTCTGTGCAGCAGTATGGGTAGTATAATGAGCTGTACGCATGACTTATCCACACTTTTACTGTACCTTCTTCATGTGACTATAAGTAGCAGTACTGCAGGGCTTGTGGACTGGGATCCTCTATTCTTCCATCTATACTGCAAGTAATCTTGCTAGGGAAATTATCTCTGCTACTAGAAATAAATAGTTTATAAACATCTTTTTTGTGCTACTGGGGACTGAACCCAGAGCCTTTGCACTAAGCTACATCTGTAGCCCTTTTTCCACTTTTTATTTTGAGACAGAGTCTCCCTAAGGTGCTAGGTTGTCCACGTTGAGCTAAATGAACTTGTACTCCTCCTGCCTGAGCTGTCCAGTATGCTGGGATTACAGGCACTGGCCACCACACTGGACTCCTAAGTGCATTTTAAAATTTTAAAGGTCACGGGGGCATTTACAAACAAATACTGTTCCATTTTTATCCACTGCATTAGATATAGTTCTCTATGCTGGCCCAAAATTTGGAGTAGCTTTTAAAGCTAATGTACTACTTTAACTAATCAGGGCAAAAGCTTCAACAGAAATGAGAAATTACAGTACCTGGATAGGTAAATTTGTTCTAGAAACAAATGTCAGGTCTGGTGGCCTTCATAGGTATTAGGGGTTAGATGTGTTGATAGTAAACGATAAAGGCAAGGATACAAAAAATTACTTTTAGAATATATTTGAAAAACAATCACTTGAATGTGTTATGTCTCCTAAGAAGTTTGTAGCTTCACAATTCATCTTGAAAGTTTAATTACTCAGGAGACATATTCTAATGGACAATATCATCAAAAGGATTTAGATAAATGAGAGGAATGTTGGAGACAATTGTTGACACCAAAACTCTTAAATACATGTACTTTAAATATACATGAAACCAAATACTAACAAATTTTATCATTAAGTTTTATTAATTGCTCCTTGGTAGTTCCAAGAGAAACACTAGAGAAAGATACTAAAACTTTATCACTGAACTATGGCAGTAACCCTGTCTGCCAGGGTAAGCAGCTCACTGTAACTCAACAAATGTTTATCAAGGACATACTGTGTCCAAAGTCTTTATTCCTTTATTTTATTTATCACTCAGCAATCATTCACGGATTTTAAGGCCTGATAAAAGACTTCAGCAACCCAGAAATGACCAAGACACAGCTTCTACTGCAGGGAATGTACAGAAATTAGCAAGCCACCTGTCTTTATTTTCAAGCAGGATAATGAAGGTATTGAAAGATAAATTCTGATTCTGGTAATGAGGTATTTAAAGTGTGCAATTTTTTATTTTGAAACTATATTTGTGGGAAGAGTATTTGTACCAAAGTAAAAGTAATTTCAAGTCTTAAAGTGAATTTGGTGAAATATTTGCAATTATTTTGGAAAATCTAGTCAATGAAAGAGCATGCTTGCAACTAATATATTTTCTTAGCTCTGATGCCACTTATTGTAAGAGTTATCATGAATACAAGAACAGCTTTTTGGGAAAATATTACATAAAATGTGCAAATATACCTCAATTACTGAAATATTACATTGTGATGGGAAAGTGCCTATTATGCTTTCTGGAAGAATTATAACAGATAGTAAATTAATTATAACAGATAGTAAATCAATTACTAAGTAATGGTGGTTTCTAGCCTTACTTGACTTATTGGTTTCATGTTTTTTGATGTCATTTAAAAACGCATCTTGTAATTAATTTCACAAAATACATTGGCAACAAAAATCCTTTTTATTTTGCAAAACTTGATTTGGTCCTATGTTTTCCAGTATAATTTGATTCAGAGTACTTTTTTCTTTTAAAACTTCTCCCAGAATACTTTGCTTTCAAATTATACAGGTTTTTTTCCTAACCTCAGTAAAAAAGAGCATCAAAAGGATAGTTCTTTGTGTCTATATTCCAATGAGAATATTGAGCTTTTAAAAACCTTGAACATATAATCATTTGTAAGTGAACACTACCTGTGGCATATTTCCTGTAAATTCTACATAAAACAGACCATGAAGCACTTGAGCTCAAATCTGCAGAACCCCGGCACCTACTTCAGGGTCTAACACATACTGCAGGTACTTAGAAAAATGTCTGGAGAAAACAGACTGATGAAATGAAAACATTAAAATACTAAGTTAGAGTACACAGGAATTTTTGTGTATGTTGAGATGTTAAGGATTCAACTGTCAGAGTATTCCCTTGGTGGACACCATTGTGTTTTACAGTGCGCAATGGTTCTTTTTTAAAAACATTTTAAAAGGAGAGTGAAGAGAAAAGGAAAGAGTTTGGGATGACTCCCAGCTTCCATCCATGATTCCCAGGAAGCCCAAGAAAGTCCATTCCCCACAGACTCAGTTCTCTCATTTCTGCTTGAAATGTGAGAAAAAGGAGGGACCTTGCTGCCATTCACACTTTTCCTCCCTCATCTTAGAATGTAGAGTTCAAAATTGTAAGCAAAGCTCTTTGCGGGTAGGGATGTTTCTGTTCATTACTGTTCTGCTTGACACTGTATACAGCACCGAACTTGACATCTGTGCTCCATTAACACCTGCCGGGCAGATGAATAGAAATGCACAACTACAGAAGCAGCATGGTTAGGTCAACAGCAACCAGCACCAGCTACATGAAACGCCAGGCAATGCTTGGGAATATCTCATCTGAGCAAGTCAGAATTCTGTTTAAATTTTTACTATTGTAGGGTTACAACTTATGGGCAAATGTTGAGAGCTCCTCCTTGCTACAACTGCACAGACTTGTTGATCTTCAACACTAGATCTGCTAGTAAGCACTGTTACCATCACATCAGCTACAAGGCCACAGAACCCTTAGCCTTCCTTATAAGACCGTGCTGACTGACAAACCTGGATTCTATAGTTGGACTTTCAATGTCATCAAGGATCTTTCTTTGGGATAATTTAAACCAAATCATCAAAATAAAGAGAATATTTTCTACTTTGCTTTTCCTGGTGGACTATTTGATTAATTTTCTCTTTCTTTGTTTTGGAAATTAAGGGTTTCCCACGAAGTCATGTGGTGTTAAGAATGTTCTCCTGACACCAAATTCACGGTTTAAACAAGCAGGACCCTCAGTCTAGCAGGGTCTCCTCCTAGGATACAGGAAAGCAAAGTTCAGTTAAGTTGCACAATTAATTCAGGATCACTTCTGAATAGAGAGAACGTTGATGTAAGCAGCTCTGCCCTCCTCTTAGGGACTTAAGGTCAGTTTCAAGAAGCAGAATTACTATTCTTTCAAAGTTGTCTCTCCTGATTTGTATTCGTGTAATTATTTCCTCAGGATCTCTTCCTTTTTAACCCGTAAACTCAGCTTAATAAATCAATCAGAGATCAGCGTCATGTGAAGATGCTGTTCCATTAAATGAACAGGGACAGAAATTAAAGAGCAACAGTTTCCTGCCCATGGCTTCACTCAAGGAAGCCGGGACTTTCTTCTTCCAAAGAATAAGGGAAATGCTTTCTTTTCTGCTTGGAGTTCTATTGCTCTCTTGTATAAAAATATGAACCGTCTTCAAGCAAAGACAAATTTCAGAGATTAAATGAATAAGTGCCTTGCAAAGAAACAGGCCTTAGAATATGGTCCTTTTAGCATCAGCCCACACTCAAACTACTGCACTAGGAGTCGTTGCATGAAAATAAGACCCCAAATCAGTTAACTCTATTCTGCTCAGTAATATCACACAAAGCCAGTATTTCACTGTGTACTACTAATTTTTATTTTTAAAGAAAGAGCCCAGATTATCAGTAGGTTTAAAGTTATTTTCATTTTCCAATCAAGGAGTAAGATGACCATTCAGCACACATACCTACCTTTCGGATATTACTCATGCTAGGTTTTTTGGTTTGTTTCTTTTTGAGACAGGGTCTCACTCTGTGGTGCAGGCTGGCCTTGAACTTGCTTATGTATCCCAGACTGGCCTCAAATTCATGACAATCCTCCTGCCTCAGCCTCCCTAGTGCTGGGATCACACGTGTGCCACCACGCCCAGCTACTCATCCTAGTTTGGGGATGGTTTTCCAAAAGTAGTAGTATAGGGAACCACTCAAGGTCAGGAGCTCTGGAGCCCAGTGCCAGCTCTAAACCCTAGCCTGTCTTTATTCTGTCTGTGAATGTGGTGCTTCAGCTTTCTCCTCTTGAAATGGGATAACAGCGTCTACCTCCCGGGCATGGTGAGGACCAAACTGGTCCATACAGGAAAGCGGTGCTCGGCCCAAGCGAGCACACCACAAAACTCATGCTGTTGGCCAGAATATCCTCTTCATTTTCCTAAAACTGCTGTAGGACATCTGTACGTGAACCACACTGACTTTGCTTCGAGAAGTACGACAGAGCTGGCACTGAGTGGAACACCATGGGGTTTACTTACGGGCACTGGTGGGCGTGAGCAGTGTCAAGGTGGATTATGGGCCCTTTTCTAGGAAGTGTCTGGACTGCTCTTATTTGGGAGGAGGAAATCTGCCCAGACGCTGACCTTCCTGGGAAGTTTACTGTACTTTCCATTTTTATGGCTGTTCCCTCTACTTCCTGTGGTTCACACCTCCTCGGTCAGGGTGACAGGGATAGGTGAAGTGCTTGCAGATTGAAGACAGGTTGAAGAATAAGGAAGTATATTTCTAGCATTGTTATTCACAACTTTGCTAGTTAGACAGCAATTAAATTTAAATTTATTAATAGGACCCAACTGTTTTTGAGTATAACACAATACTGATTCAGGCGTAGGATGTATCTTCTTTATTGACAAAGTTTACATATAAAAATTATAGAGCTAAAAGAAACCTTCAAGATCGATATCCTACTTTTAAAGATGAGTAAAACAAACTCCAGAGTGATTTAATTAACCACTACTCTGTTTATTCAATAAATATTTATTGATCTCCTGCCATGCAGTTCAATTCTGCTGGGTAATAGAGCTGCAGCTGTGGAGAAGCCCTGTCTCTTGGGTAGGGAGAGACCACCACAAGAAGTGGAGGATGGAAGCAGAGGGTGCGAGGCGTTCACTGCAGAACTCACACAGAACAGAGGGCAGCAGGGGCAGGGTTCAGAGTGAGCCCTGGAGACGTGAGCCTGCCTGGGCCTTGGGAGGCTGCAGGGAGCAGGAGGTATGGGGGCGATGAGACACGTACGGGCCAGGTACGCCGGCTGTGTCCCCTACACCATGGCCGTGAAACTCTCCTGAGTTCCAGCAGGGGTAGTGCGCTCAGATTTGTGTATTTTAAAGGTAGCTTTGATTATAGCCAGGGGACATCAGCAAGGGTCAGGGGGCCAGGGAGTGGCTCTTGTGGTGCCCCAGGGAGAGCTGTGGGGAACAGGGGCTTGGCCACCGCCTACGGATGAAGGCTCTCAAGTTAAAAAAATGTAGATTTCATCTCTCGCCTTGTTTTTAAAGGGTTAAGATTTTGAAACATTTTTCTCTTGACACAAGTTCCTGAAAAATGGCCCTTAAAAAAATTCCCCCTTCGCTTTATTAAACAAGGGATTTGACAGAACATGCCCTTTTCTATTGTTGAGGAAGGAAAACGATTCCCTTAATTGTTTTGGCTGGCGTTGTCTCTCCCACCAGCTAATTCCTACCTACCAGGCACTATTCATCTTCATGTCTATTAGACTCCTCCCCCGCTCCCTATTCCCAGGGCCACTGCCCTAGTTTGGGCCCTCATTACCCTCACCTGGACGGCTGCCATGCCCTGCCGCATGCCTCCCGCCTCCAAACCTTTATTTCCTCACATTCATCTTCCTGTTGTGCTTTCTCAGTCCCCTGCTCAAGGCCTGCAGAGGTTCTGCTGCCCGCAGGAGAAGGGTTCCGAGCCCTGCATCTCTGCCCAGAGCCAAGGCCTCCACCCACCCCCAGCCGCCCTGCTCTGAAGCAACCACGTGGACTCACACAGCACACCTGCTGCACGCACAGGCCTGGAGGGGCGTTCTCCACCTGGAGGCCTTCGCCGTCGTTCAGGGCTGGGACACAGGCACGTCTTCGTTACAGCTTCTCCAGTCACATGGAACAGGAAATCTGCTCCCCGCTCAGAGGTCTCGGAGCCCCGCTCCTGTCTACACCTGTTACTGCAGCTACATCTGCACCTGTCCCGTGTTCTCTGAGACCCTAAGATTTCACGGCAGGCACAGTGCCTTTCCCTTCTGTCCCTCTTGCTACCTTGCTTGGTGCCTGGAAAGTAGCAGACATTCAGTTAGGACTTATTCCACTGAGTTGATGTCACTTGTTAATGCCAAATTTTAAAATATTTATAGGAAGTTATTTTGTTTGAGATCTACAATGCCTTCAGGAAAATAATATAATTTATGGGTTGGAATTAAAAATGTAAGAATAATTCTCATTTTTAAAATGTGACATAGAAAGGAAAGAAATTACATTAATATTTTAGCATAGGAGGTGCCCACTGATTAGATTTAAAAATTAAAATAGGGTTTCTTCATTCATTAAATATGTGTTAAATATTGTTCTAAGTTCCATGCATTAATATAGATTTTGCTAAAAGGACAAAAAATACCTTTGTCTTCTTGGAGCTAATTCTAGGCAGATACATAAATGTTTCAGCAGATCTGAAGTTTTCTCATAGACACTAACTTCTGCAAGTCTTCTCCCGGGCTACCTTCCCCCAGGTAGCCACAAGGAGCACGATGTCTGGAGGTCTAAGTAAGTCACAGTCTACAGGTGTCCAGGTCAACCTCATATGGGCACTGTGCTGATCCCTGGGGTCCACAGCATAGCAGGAACACGGCAGAGCTTCTTGCGAGGTCTAGGGAGGGGGCACCAGCAACACGACAGGCACCCGAAATACTACGGGCACCATGAGTACAGCACTGTGGCTCAACTGGCTTTGACTCCAGGCGGGCACTGCAGGGGTGCGAGAAGGACCTGCCGCAGAGATGCCTGGGTGGTGGAGACGGTCACATGACTGGTCCTCGTGCCTGGAGGTCGTCCTGCAGCACTAAGTGTGCGTTACTACTGCGAGGGACAGGAGCTCAGCACACAGGGAAGAACAGGATGGGCCAACGGGCTCCCAGAGAAAGAGCCTGTTTGGGGTAGAAGCTTCGAGAGCGGGGACTGCGGGCGTGTGGTAGGCAGAGGGAAGCACAGCAAGGAAGCCAAGCAAGGCCCTCAGCAACGGGCGACATCTCAGCACAGCGGTGCTCGCACACACACGCACACACACAGCTTCAGCGAAGCCAGGAGCCTGCGTGTGCGGCGTCTGCCAGGTCAGAACTCCTCCCCGTGGTCTCCTGCCCACGCCAGCCCGGTCCACACCTGCCTCGTCGTGGGAGCCACGGGGAGGCAGGACAGCAGTCCAGGCGCCTCGGAAACATCAGCTTTTCCTGCGAATGCCCTCCCGTAAGGGATGGAGAAAGGAGTCACTTCAGTGTTTAAAGATTCAGCTATTAAGTGGCCTGGCTGTACCAATTATGGAATGGAGATTGCAAGTTAAAGGACTGTCGTTTTATTATACCAAGGAATTTTACTTAATACATTTTAAGAGGAAAGTTAGAAATAAATATGCTTTTTGACTTTATTCTACAAACCACTGTTCTACCAATGGGAGGTGACTGAAAAACACAGTGAATGTTAAAACAAAGAAAAATTGTTACAGTAGAGGAGACACTGCCGTCCGTCTCCCTGGAACACTCCGTCCCCCTTGAGCACACCTGCTTTTGCCACTTTCTGCAGCAGCTCTGCAGTCCTCCTTCCACAGTGTCTCTAGTTGCGCTGCTGTGGCTGCCTCATGTCACTTGGGCAGAGGAGGAGGAGCCCACAGAGACGCACACAGAAGGGTTCCCAGAGGCAATTCCAAGACCTTGAAGGATGGAATCTCCTTGCATCTGGACAGAGGAGGGAAGGTGCTGGCTTGGCACGGAGATGGGCCCGGCTGCAGCCAGGTAGCACCTGCTCTGTCCCAGAGTCCTCCGGGAGGGCCACGTTCATGGCAGGGCCAAGGACGACAGCCACAGTGCCACTGGCACCAGCTTGGCATTTTGTGTCTGAGGTGCCTGAGTTTTGAAAAGCCAAGCTTCAGGGTCTTCGAGGATGCTGTTCGCTGCTTTCCCTTTGTGCAGTGAGGAGGTATGGACCTGAGGAAGGGAGAAGTGGCACAGCCCCTGAAGGGTGGCCTGAGCTCCTTGTTCCCTGCCCACCCAGGCCTGGGCAGCACTGTCTCCATGCAGGGCTGGGCGCTATGCAGGGAGCTGTCTTGTGAGCAACGCCAGCCTGGAGAGGAGTGGGTCGCTGAAGGAAGCAGAGCCAGTGGCGAATGTGAACCTTCATCCCCTGCCACCTGCAGCTCCAGAGGGCAGAGGGGAGGGCTGGGAAAACAACATCCCAACTCACAAGGACAGCCGGGTCCTAAATGGACATGACACATGGAGAAGAGATCCTGTTCTTAGAGAGAAGCAGTGTTTCCATGAATGGCATCCTGCAAAGACCAGTATTGCAGAACACAGGATAAAGACAAAGAGAAGGAAGTTTCCTTACAAGAATACCCGAAAGGTATGCAGTGCATGGTCTGTGCATCTTACAGGAATTCCTTGTGGGCAACAGAAGACAAATTCTTTTGCAGTGAGAATAGTCCGAGGCCTCTAGAATATCAATCTATTCACACAACTCATAGAAACCGTGCTTTATTTATTGAGCTCAACTAATCAATTAATACAGAAGCTGGTACAATTTAACCCAGACGATGGGCTAATCCACTTAGGACTGCTGTGGGAAATCACCAGTACAAGCAACGCTCTGTCGACCACTGTCCTATGAGCTCGTGATGTGGACCCAATATTGACCCTCCACAATTCACAGGAGGAACCTTTAAGCCCCAGTGTGACCATATTCTAAAAGGAGGCTTTGGGGAATGATCTGATTTAGCCGAGGTCTTGGAGGGCATCCGCCGGATGGGCCACGTGTCCTCACAGGGGAAGGACGATGGAGCTCTGGTCCTCTCCCATCCCATGTGCGGACATGGCAGAAGCAGAGCGTGTTCGGAGGGCAACCACCAGGAGCCTGGACCATGGACTCCTCGCCTCTAGAGCTGTGAGAAGCACGTGTCTGTCATTCATGGCCTTTCGTTGCCGCAGCCAGAGCAGACTGAGCCTGCAGAACGGCTGGGACTTGAACTGCGCAGAGCAACAGTGTGCAGCGTGCCTAGCAGCAGATCTCCTCCAGGACTCATCTGCCCAGAGTCTTCATAATCACTGCGAAGGGATTCTGATGCAGCCTCTTCCAGAATGATTTGCCAAAGGCTGTTTGCAGAGAGGCCAGTAGAGGATTGTGCTGGTCCCGGAGGGGAGGGTGGGGAAGGACCCAGGGGACGGTGCTTCTGATGTTAGTCTCCAACTTCTCTTCTTTACTTGGATTGTTCCAAACTTTCCTATGTGAGGAGAACCTACAACTGCCAGCCTCTTCCGGGAGCAGAGAAGTAGCACAGACCGGGACCTCAGGAGAGTGAGAGCAGGGCACGCGCACTGTGCACCTCAGCGCTCTCCTGTCGGAGCCCTCCGCAGGGGGCCTGTTTCTGCCCCAGTGAGCGCCGTGCAGAGGTCACAGCCACCAGGCCTCACTGTCCACAAAGCTGCCAAGCACGAAGAAATGCCAGATTATCGCTTCCCTCCCCAAACTGGGTGCAAATGAATCCAAGTGTTGCAGAGTTAGTGCAACTGGTGGGCCCACAAGGTACAAGCATTTTTGAACTTTCTGGACAAAATAGTTTAAAAGTTGGTGAATTTTGTGAAGCACGGCCTGTACCACGAGAGATTTCTGTAGAAGAGGGGGGACTGGGCTCTGGCACCCTCAGAACACTTCTGGGAGAGCCCTGAGCAGAGTCCACGCAGCAGGGGCGGCCCCCTCAGCTCTGCAGTGTGGGGTGGGCTGCTCATCAGTGCTGCTGGACTTGACAGACTAATGCCTCAGCAAGTTGGGGGTCTCTGCTTCTTCAGGAAAAATAAGACGTTTCAAAATAGCAACAGTTAATTATATTCTCCACATCTCATTTTCTCCTTGAGGCAGACACAAACTCCAACTGTTTCTGACCCTCTTGTGCCGTCTCTTAAATTGGCATGTATTCTGACATATTTTGAGAGCAGTTTCCATCATGTTGTATTCACCAGCACATGTTGTATTAAAACTGTTAAGCAAAACACAAAATATTACTAATAACCTGTCTGCTCTGTATTATCAAAAGAAACTGCTTCCACCAGATGGACAGACAGATCTGTGATATCCATTCAATTTTTTGTGTACACAGTGTTCTAGCGCAAATCACAAATCAGAGAAAGACTCTCAAGTAAAGGCTCACGTCTCAGCTCATGGGTTTTGTAAAAGTAAGTACAAATATATGCAATGAAGACAGCAGATTTTCTGCCTGCGAGGAAGCGCCAAGGTCAGAGAATCCTGAGAGCTGAGGCTGTGGAGCAGCCTCTCAGCCTGTGCACACCAGCAGGTCCTGAACTTCTGCTGTGTGTTCAAATGTGCCACGCGAGTCCCTCCGTTGTCACCCTGCAGGATGGACTATGGGCAAACGCTTCAGTGAGAGCAAGGCCGGAGTTTCTTTCACGGAGATGAACCATTACTATTCCAGATAAGTAGAGAACTTTCAAAACTTTACTGGTCTGCAGGACACTTGCACCAGCTTGTTTTCTGGTGGGGAGCAATTAGGTGTACGGGAGAGCAACGCCAGCATTTCAGCCTTAACAGGCGAAAACGCTGCTCCTCACCTCCGTGCTGGCGGGGTGGGAGACCATATTCTTGCCTCTGTGTTTAGTTTTGCAGATTGTGATGTTCACGGACACCAGGCTCCAGGAAATGTGCTTCCCTCACGTTTCGGAGCTAGTGTTGACTTTTCAGCCAGTTAATACATTTATTGCCTTCACAGGTATTTGTCTCCAATTCTGTTCTCCTTAGGCCTAGTTCATTGCAAATACCGAGTTTCTCCTTCTCAGAAGGGACTGTGCTGGGGTACAGTGGCCTCTCCTGTGGGACTCTCTGGGTTCCTCGTCCTTCCCTGTCCCTTCTTCACAAGACCACCCCTTCTACTCGGAGCTCAGAAGCTTCCTGTTGGATGAAATCAAGCCTGGCTGAGAAGCATCCAGGCGGGGAGCCGGGTCAGGTCAGTAGTCCAGCGAACCCTCCTCGCAGTGGGAGTGTCCTAAGCTCCTCACTGGCCCCCGGCACTCGGGCAGGTCATGGTGCCCGGAGGAACCTTATTTCTCCTGTGAAACGGACAGTCACGGAGCCTGCGGAGTACGCACAGCTCTGGAGGACGAGGCTGGAGCAAATACACTGCGCTGTGGCAGAGTTCTTAGCGCTGGCGATGGCCCCATCACTGTCACCTGCTGCCGACACGTCCTTGGCTTTGTCACCTGGCAGCACCACCCAGCACCACCGATCGGAACTGACCTGTTACACGAAGGGACAGGCATTCTCACTGGCTGGCGACTGTGGCCACTCTTTCTGTCCAGAGCGTCAGGTTGGACTGCTGGAGTACCTGACGTTATGCATATCTGTGAAATTCTGTGTACTTCTAGTTCCTCTTTTATGTCTCCACTGCATGCTCTGAATTTTATTTTGGTCATAAGTGCTTAATAAACATTTGCTGACAAGCTGCCTCTTTTACTAACTACCTTTTTTTTTCTGGTGGTACCCTCTCCCTTAGGGGGTCTCAAGTCCAGCATCTATCATAAAATTAGCCACTAGTCTGGAAATCATTAAACTCATAATACTCCCATGCTATATGTATCAGCATTTTTTCAAACTATCTGAGATCAGCTGTGAAGATTTCTGTTTGGTGGGTATCTACGCTCTCTCAATTAACTGCACTCAAATGTGTGTGTGTGTGTGCAGGCAGTAACGGTGACAGGCACTCCGACGAGGAGTCGGCTGCCTTCTGCTTTCTGTGGAGATATCTTTTCTAGAAATGGCTTTATTTTCAAACATGATATTTTCAACTATGCTTTGCATAAATTATATCTGAATGTCTTCCAAGTTTATTTCTCTTCTTAAAGTGCAGTATACAATTTCTTGTTTTTCTTGTTCCATAACAATTTTTGTTTGATGGAAAATACCATATTCTATGTAGACTCTGACTTCTTTCAATGCCTCTCTGCTCCAAGGTGAAACCACAGCATCTTAGGGCCTGCTTTTCCTGTCCTAAGAAAGCTGACTTCCCCTTTGTGTCTAAGGAAACTCACTTTTAAGGTACTCACCACTTGAGACAAATCGCACTATAAAAACCCACAGAGAATGAGGTGCCCACAGGCAAGGTCCTGAGTTCAATTCCTGGTACACATGCGCGCACGCGCGCGCACACACACACTCTTCAGGACTTCAGGAGGGAGGGTGCGGACTTTAATGGATTTATTCAAGCAGTCCAATCTTACTCATTTATTTATTTTTTAGTATATGTGCTGCTGAAGCAAGGACAATTTATTAGTACCTGTTTGCCATTTATATTGATCACATTCATCATAGGGAATTTGTATTTATACATAATGCATCTTAATTCTTTTTTCCCCTATTGCCCTCCCCTCCCTTCAATCCTTCTTCTCCTCCTCATTTACAAAAGCTTTATTTCCATTTTTTCTTTCCATTTTCTCTCTTATTTTATTTTCTCTTTTTTTTTTGTTGTTGTTTCTTTTTTTGGGTACCGGGAATCAAACTCAGGACCTTGCGCTTGCCAGGCAGGTGCTTGTGCCGCTGAGCCATATCCCCCGGCCCCCTCTATTTTTTTTTGAGACAGGGTCTCACTTTGTAGTTCATACTGGCCTTGAACTCACTATGTATTCCAGGCTGGCCTCAAAGTCACAGCAATCTTCCTGCCTCAGCCTCCCCAGTGCTGGGATTACAGGCATGTGCCACCGCGCCCAGCCTTCACTCTCTCTTTAAACCTTGTTTCCAATCCCATTTGAACTAGTTTTTCCCACTTCCCAATGTTCCTGCAGTTTGCTCCTTATTTACCCTTTGGGTGTCTTTCCACGCAGCCAGCTCTAGTCCCTGAAGAGCAGTCAGTGCAGCAAGGGCAGCTCCCCTCCCTGCGTCCTTGCCTCGCCCACGGTGCTCCTGTGTGTCATCTGACGTCCTGCACGCAGGGAGGAAGGCAGCAGGCTGGCGGCGCAGCTGCTGACTCCCCTCGCGCAGAGCCCTGCAGTCCTGGATCCCCAACTGCAATGTGGAATGCACGTGAACTTCCTGACTGGCATCACTTGCCCCTGGGCTGGAGAACAGAGCTGGGTTGTCCAGGCCGGGGACTTGGAGGAACCCAGAAAGGATGGTGCGTCTACCAGGATGCTTGGTTAGAAATCTTAAATAAGTCTACACGTGGAACCAGATTTGAAGCGAACAAGCAAAACCCTGCTTTTCTCTTGTGATGATTTTAGGTTTTCTATTTTTAAAGTAACCTTCACATATGGTACCTCCATGTAAACCTAATAATAATCCATGTTGATATGCATAATTTAAGCTTATTTTTCATGATACAGCACAGCAAAGAATTTGATCTTCATTCTACCGGCTTCTTCACTTCGGGGTGAAGGGTCACTGAGCACTCTAACAAAGGTCTACACTGTGTTCACACAGAGACAACCCATATACACTGCTTTATCCCCAGCACATTCTATTAATTATGGAAACTGCTTTAATTTCAATAGGAGAATTTGCATGATGACAGCTTCTTGAACTCCACAGGGCATCAGACCAGTGTGTCTGAGAATTCTGCAGCAGTGTGGGTGCCGACAGAGCAGCGCATTTGCAATGAGAATGTCTCCTACGTGTGCATCCACATAGAACATTACTTAGTAGGGATGCTTTCAATATTCACAAAGGCCACCCATGTCGGAGGAGGCCATTCCCTCACTCTTACATCAGTCAGACAAATTATTAGGAAAATGTAGCCATACACATTCACATAAGTGACCTAGAAGATGTATCTTAAATAGTTAGCAAAGATATCTGGATACCTCCTCTAACTGTGCAAAACCTGTGTATTTTATAGGACCTCTGTAAATAAATGCTGGATGATGACTAAATCAGACAAGAGGATGGATTACTCCAGAGGGATTAGGATAGAGTTAGTAATAAGATAAAATAGAATCAGAAAAAAATTAGGCTGAATATCACAACAAAGTTCTTAATAGGGAGAACCATTAGACTGTGAAATAGTCTCTCGAAGACTCTGGAAGAAGTCATTACAGGAGCTATTTAAAATCAGAATGGGCTGAAGCATTCCGAAATACAGCAACGCTGGAGGGACCAAGCCTGCGTTAGACATGGGAGAGGAGATGACCCGGTAGTTTCTAGTATCTCTGTGATTACTATGATTGTACTCATTTCATGTGTTCAGTCTCAGTGGATAATTTTCTATCATTTTATGCTACTTCTTGGGAGCAATTTCAACAAATTCATCTAATGCAGAATTGGATCATTTAGAAGAGTCTCAAAAGAGGCGAGAATGCAGGATGAATTCAGTGTAAAATAGCAAAGGGAGAGGAGCGTGAGCCAGCACCTACTTCTGTCTGGGAGTTCTTGGGAGCAGGCAAGCCTCCCCGGCACGCTGGCCAGACTCCAGGATGCATGGGTGTATCCTGCTCTAGTGGTTTTCCGTAAGAATTAGGCATTCACTTGCATTTCTTTTGTTTAATGGTTTCTTGAGATGATTCTGAGTGCAGGAAAAGGCATCGAAACCATCCACTCCCAAGCCAACAGGCTGTATTCTGTAGGGCCCTAGAAAAACATCATGCTGTATGACTGATCACTGTTGGGGGAATGACCGAGAAAGAAAAGATGGTTTAATGTGAGGGAAAACAGCGTGACGGAAAAAAGGCAAATGGACACGTGGAAGTTGTAAGATATAAGACACAGCTGTGAATAGAAGAAACATATAAGATATAGCTGCAAATCTTTCAGAATAAGACCACCCTCAACATGCGTATCAGGAAGTAGGGCAGTGGGACAAGTGACCTTTTGGGGCTCATCACACCTGTATTATTCAGCACAAGTACTACGTTCAACATAAGAATAAAGATCATTTGATTTTATGCTATCTTTGTGCTTATTCAGGTTACTACTTTTAATTGCCATAATATAAAATCAAAGATGGGCTCATCATTTTGACACGTGGTAGGTGCCCCTATCACCTGATTTATACTTATTTGCATATGTATGCCACAACTTTTAAAGTCAATCATGTACAAAGGAGTGAGTCACAGGGTATGTTTGCATTGTTTTTAACAATATCTGTTCAACTAGCTTTTCACACATTTTCCTGACTGAGAGCACATTCCTAAATTGTGAAAAACAGCACTTCAGGTAAATAGGAATCTTTTCTTTAAGCCATACAGCTTAGCCTATTGTGTGTTGGCAAAGTTTCTTTGATTTAGGGTCCACATTACACGGTTAAGGCTCTAGTTCATAGAACTGGAAGTTTTATAACCAAATTTCTTTTCCTTTTGGAGGAACTAACCCCCCTCCCTTTGTTCCCAAAATGCACAATAGCTCTGCCCAAACAGCGCACAGTGCTAGGAGCCAATTCCCAAGGGTCACTTGGTCCCTTTCACTTACCAATACCCCTAGGATTTCTACTATATTCTTGCTTTTAGCTCACTGGAGGTAGATACCCAAATTCTCATTGTCTTACTCGCAAGCTTCAAGACATCCTCTTCTCAGTTTACACCCTGAGCACCTGTGTTACACATGAACCAACACAGGCTTGGGCATGTTTTTTCAAAATATGTATGTGCTCCTACTGTGCGACCAGAACCCCAAAGGGTGGACAGCTGAAACCCACAGGTGTGGGAAGTCTGCAAATACAAGTCACTGCCCTTAAGAATGAGAAAATCCCACTTTATTAAGGACGGGTGAGCGGTGGCTGCCAAATCTTTTCAGATTCAATGGGGCTGCTCTTAGAAAACGGCACACAGGATACAGAATCACACCTGCTTCAAGCGTGTCTGCAACACCCTTGTAGGAGCCGTCATCCACAGCAGGTTATCTTAATGGGCATTTGATGTTCTTAGTAATATCCGTGTGAAACACACTTACGCAAACAACAGTTCACATGGCAGACTGAAAACGTCTTCAGATAAACCCCACGCAGCTGGATTTAGATAAAACGAATAACGCTCCTCTCCAAATGGAGGCTTACTTTGCTCCCAAAATGCACAATAGCTCTGCTGAACAGCGCTAGGAGCCAGTAACACAAAGAAATTCAAGCAAAGCAGCACCGAGGACCAAGCGTGGCTGAGGTCTCAGCTCACAGGGACCCGAAGCGCAGTCACCTCCACTTCCAATGAACAATATGCAACGATCTCCACGAGCCCCCCACCTCTTCCTGTTCAAACAACAGGTAAAATATTTGTAAGCAAATCCGTTACCCATCTGACTACAGACCTTCAAACTGTACGGTTCTGTTTTCAAAATGTACAGTGGTTGGGCATACTTCAAAGCCAGGGGGTCACGCCCTGCGAACCCGCGTCTGGAAGTAGCGTACCTCAAAAACTCCCAGGCATTTGCTCCCCCGGGCAGGGCAGGCAGGAACCTACGAGATTCCTCAGGAAGCAGCGTAGTGGATGTATTACCTAGTCTATTTTTGGATCGCGAATCTCCCGCCCTCTCCGACTTATCTGTGTCTTCGGAAAACGCAACGGAGTCGGGAGAGGGGCTTCCCGGCTGGCGCTCGGTCCTCCGCCCGGGCAGCGGCGGGGCTCCCCGCGCCGG
>NW_004955410.1:291688-309045 GCF_000276665.1 Chinchilla lanigera
CGGCCCCGCACGCCGTGCGCCCGCGAGGATCGGCTTCGCCGCCGCCGGCCGCGGGCGGGAGGGAGACGCTCCCGTCTCCTAGCAACCGCATCCTCCCCCTCGCGGCCCCTCGCGAGCGGCCCCATTGGCCGGCCGGGATAGAGGCCACGCCCCCCCGGACTGCGGGCCGCTTGTCCCGGGTCTGGGGCGAGCGCGGTCCCAGGCAGGGCTGCGCCCCTCCGCGGCTGCGGCGTCTGCACCCTGGTCCTGCACGCCGACCCCGCGCCCCGGCCCCGCGCCCGGGTCTCTCGTCCCGGTCTCCCCGCGCCCCGGCCCCGCATCCGCACCTGCACCAGCATCCCACGCGGTCCCTCCAGCTCTCCTCCCGGCAGGCCTCAAGTTCCTCCGGACCCCTTCCCCCTTAAAATTAAATAAATAAACGAGAACCGTAAGTCGATGGCGTAGGCACAAAAGAGGAAAAGGTGCACGGAGACGGCTCCGTGGGCTGCGAGCTGCGGCGAAGATCCGAAGGTAAAATTCCAGGTCCCCTCTGCGTTCAGAGACGTGCTGTGTTTAATTTCAGAATTAACACTTCGTTGATTTTCCGCACTGCTATGCTAACTTTGTGTTAACCAAGGACTGTTATACGAAGCCAGACACAATTAAACTTAATGCTTTAAATGCCACATTCATTATTTATTCGTGTTAAGTTGTTTAACAACCATTGTCTTTTGTAACCTAGCCAGACACTTAGTCTGCAGAAATTTACCACTGATTCTTTCAGAGGCTCTCCTCATGCACTTCATTGTGAGCCCACCAAGCCAGATATTTGCTTACTTTAAAAATTAAAATGCTGTTAGAGTGAAACGCTGGGAGCGCTCCCCACGAAGCCCTGCTTCCTGGAAGGCAGAGCATGGCCAGGCAGCAGCAAACCCACGCTTCCCTTCCTGTGGTCCACCGCGCACCTGCCCCCCAGTGTTAGGCCCTCCACGAGGGAGCGTCTGCAGTGTGTGTCCCACAGGCGACAGCGAGGACGGCAGATGAGCCAGGAACCAGAAGGTCCGCGCCCCGCGCCCCACATCCACACCCTCGGGAGGCCTGGTCAGGTCCGGGCTCCTTCAGAGTCTTGCAGGCCAGAACCAGCCGAGACGGAGAATACAAGAGGCCTGCTGTGCTCATCTCATTAAAAAAGGAAAGTAGCTGTGTTTGCAGGAACAGAGCGAGAGAGAGCTCTGGCGGAGCTCTTCCAGGCGCTGGACCAAGGCTGCAGACCCTGATTCTCCTGACTAGCATGGAAAGGACGATTACGAATCTCCTGCCCAAGCTGAATTTGTGGGGACTTTGCCATTCTACCACACCATCAAAGAATGACGAACAAAGCGCCTGCTCCACTGGGTGGAAGCAGATTACTTGAATCTGAATCCTGAATTTCCTTCTCTTCCTAGCTGTGTATCCTCGGGGAAGTTTCTTAATCCCGCCATATCTCACTTTTGTCATCTGTGCAGTGGGATAGGAACGACTAACCCCGCCCCAGCCGCACTTGTTTCATGGACTTAAGTAAACCTGTGCAGTCAGTGTTCAGTTATTCTTTACTACTATTCATCTCTGGTTAATACTTCGCTGATGACACTTTGCGAGGCATATAGAATATTTCAAAGCAGTTGATCTTGAACATTAATTCTTCATAATTTAAGTTCATCATTGACTGGGGATATCACTTAGCTTTTAATGTTTGTTGGTGTGAATGAATATTCAAGGTTCCTTTTAAAGGTCTCGAGGGATAGGAATAAATAATAACCCCTGATTAAATGTCAGTGAGTTAAGAACTTGCGTTCCTTCTCTCCCTGATCTTGGAAGTGTCCTAGCTGGGCCCTTTCCTCTAAACAACTCTTATTCTTTTTTAAAGTATGGACAGTGCAGCATGTTATCAGATCTTTTCCAAGTAAAGCACATAGGTGTTTGGCATATAGACCACTCTTTATAGTTCATATTTTTATTTGTTTATACTTTACTAATGCAGCTATGAGTGTTTCAAGATTAATGATATTTTCTCCTGGGACCCTTCATAGAAATCTTGATTTCTGGTGTAATGCCTTTTAAAGTACGACCATAAAGCATAGCCTCTTGCACCTAGAAGCAGTGTTAAGCGTTGCTGCTGCACTTACAGTCATCATGAACACGGGAGGTCTTCCCTGTCGCCATGCTGATCCGCAGCTCGGGCCCACTGCCTTCTCCTTCGGCTTCAGTCAGAAATCAGCCTCACTGCTGGATTCTGTGGCCAGTCAGGGTCACATGGGTATTGAATGCCTATGGAACAGTCCGCGTTTAGGTGTACTGCCCGGGTGTGTGTATTCACAGTCCTCCTTTACTTCTCAAAAGTGTCAGTGGATTACGTGGCTGCCTGGGCCTTCTAATCTTCCACCACATCTGCAGCCTTGGAGCAGGAGATCGGAGTACAGCTTCTGGGCTGCTCTAGGGTGCAGTCCAAGCGGGACGGTGACTGAGGGGAAAGGGTGGTGACACACAGCAGGGAAACATACAACTTGGCCACCTCACCCAGGGCTGCAAGAAGAGGGCATGGGCAACCTAGGACAGCCAAAGGGGCGTGGTTCTCGACACTGCCCAGCACAAAGCCGACATATTCCGGAGCGCCTCCTGAGGACTTGTGGATCTGTGGATCTGCGGCAGCCTGCAGGGAGGGAGAAGGCTCTGCTGGCATCAGTCTCACGGGCACCTGCTTGCAGTTCCTCTCAGGAAGGGTGAAAGGAGAAGCTCTGGGCTGAAGTGCCTTGAACCCTCTTGGAACCTCCTTGGACCTCTCTTGAAATCAGCTTAGACTTCAGGAGAGGGTCCCAGGTCCCTGAAGGACCGTGGCATTGGCCTCAGCCAGGAGTCAGTGCTAAGTGCCTGCTGCACCAGGGCAGAGCCGCCCTTGGTCAGCTCTGGACAAGTGGGCTTCCTTTGTCCCCTCAGACTTGCATCTCTGACCATCACCTCAGAAGGGTCACAGCTCCGGTTGCTGAGTGAAGAGGAGGAGGGGAAGCTGGCTGGCCAGAGACAGCCTGGGGGTGGCCCGTTTTCCCTCTGAGCCCCCAGGTGGAGGAGTTTGGGTCATTAATGGCCTCACCCTCGTGGCACTGAAGTAAAGCGAGGGGTTTTAGTCTGGGAACGTCTGAAAGCCAGGGGGGACATCTTTGAGTTACATGGGGTGCTAAGAAGAACCAGCCCTGAGGGCAAGGGCAGTGGGGGAGGAGGAAAGGGTCGACCCATCCCTGCTGCGTGTTCCTGTGTGCGTCTCTCCCAGTCTCACGGGTGGGGGTGGGGGGCACCGGCTGTTTACTGTGTCTTCTGATTCGTTTCAAACACTGACTGAATTCAACTCAGTTCTCAAATGTCTCAATATTAAAATACATTCTGCCTAATGATGGCTGCTTTGGAACCTTTTAACTTTTCATCATTGCATGCTACTAGTAAAAGTGAAATAAGTACAAATAATTAATAGATCAGTTGATACTACTAAGCACAGGTAATTGAAATGCTGATTTGTATTTCACAAATAAACCGGGTGTCTCATGAGGGAAGGCTCTGTGCCTACCTGCTTTGTTTCCCCCCTCTGCTATGGGAAATATGTACACGTGTGTATGCATGTGTACATGTGTATGCAGGTTGTTCCCGTGCATATTTGAGTGCATGTGTTCATATGTGTGCAGGTGCATGTGTGTGGGTGCATGTGTGGATGCACAAATGCATGTGTGAGCAGGTGTGTGGGGTGGGAACGAAGAGACCAGCCCAGTAGACTTTCCTTGAGTGAGTTAACCTTTAAAGATTAAAATACCACTTTGACTTCCCTGTTACAGCTGGGTAAACTGAGTCCTGCGCTTACCCAGGACCCTGAACTCTGATGCAGGTGGAGTGGGGGGGCAGCCTGGCTTCCGGGCCTTCAGCTCTGCACTAGGCAGCTCTGTGCCCTGCCCTGTGGTCCTGAGCTGAGCAGGTCCTGATGAACAGAAGATCAAATGACTAAAAGACCTGCTTGGGGTTCGTCTTTGCTCTGTTTTCAAACCATGCAAATAGGCTCTGGTTTTAGGTTCTTTTAAATAATTCTGGCTTGGGGCTGAGAAGACAGGGCCCGGGAAGATGCTGAGCACCGTGAGGAGGCCACGCCTTGGCCAGGCGGGACTCGCAGAGTTAACCCCACATGGACAATGTGTGTGGAGCCGCTACTGTGGGCTGTGACCCTGCCGCATGCTGGTGCAGAGCCATGGGCACGGGACGGGGCTCGTCACCGGGTTGTTTGTCCACCTGCAGATCTGTCCTCAGGGCTTTGGCGCAGGTCTGTGCCCCTTTTAGGTCTAACACGTGCTGCTTGCTGCTCCTTGTTTTGTCTCACAGCGATTCCGCTCTCCTGCCTGGAAGTGATGGCCGTGCACTCCAAAGCCAGGTCTGACTGGTTCTGTAAGCCTGTGAGGTGCAAAGGGCGCTCACCAGAGACCATCACCCGCCAGACACAATGCCACATGCCCAGACCCCACAAAGACAAGATGAGAAACCATCCATGGAGTTTTCTTCTGAAAACAATGAGGCATATAAAAATGATGAGGTCATACAAATATAACACAGTGGAAAACATGAGAGTGGCCTTCCAGGGAAGACGAGAGATCTGGTGCAAGTGTGGCCACTGTGCTCTTTCTCAGGATAGCTGTCCTAAGCCGAGCAGCCTCGCTTGTGATTGTGCCGATCCAAGTGCAGTACACACGTCAAGACTGAACTCTAAAACACGCATGTGCACTGAGAGGACTGTGCCAGTGGCTAGGAGTGATTTCTGCTCACGTGACCAACCAGCCGAGGCTTCTCTGAGCAGGGCTTTCCAGGCTGTCCACTTCCACAGAGCTGGAGGTGGAGGCAGGCAGCTGTTGGGGTTGTGTCAGCGTCTCAGTGCTGGCAGTCCAGCATCTCTCTCCTTTCCTTCATGTTGCGATATTGCTGCTCCAGCCCAGCTATCACATCATCATCTCTGGAGCAGCGATCACCAGGACCAGCAGCACGCGTTGCCTTTGCCCTGTTTATCAGGAAGGTATAAGCTAGCTACCCTGTCTACTGCTCACTGGCCAGGCCCGTTCTTGCCCCTGGCTCTGGATGTGCGTTAGCCTGGAAAGGTGTGTAATTAGCTTTCTCACATCTTTAGCACAAAGCATCAGGACAGGTTGAGTGGGATTGGCTGTCGACGGCCAGCCCGGAGGGGCGGAGGAGCAGTCATCTCACAGTTCCTTCCCCTGGCTCCTTCCCCACCCTGGAGCTCACTGTCCATCACAGCCGAGCCATGGGTGCTGCACAAGTCTGACTGCTGCATAGCGGCGCCTCAGGTAGTTCTGCTCTTGGCAAGGCAATCACCAGAAGCACTTCGTGGGCACCAACCTGCGCCTTGGCAATGTGCTTGGTGTGGTCACGGAAGATGGGTTGGCCTGATGGAGCCCTTGGGAGGGGCTGTGAACCTCCGCAGAGCCAGGGACAGAGTCCAGCTGGCAGAGCTGTCCTTTCAGGCCCGTTCCAGCCCCAGCACTTAGGCCTGTGGGCACTGGAACAAGCTCACAGCATCTCATTTTAGGCTGCTTTATGCTAATTCAAATGTGCTACACTTTGAAATTTTTGCCTGTTTGAAAATATTCCTTTCATTAAAAGCAAAAATAAACAAAAATACTTCTATTCCCACATCTTCATTTCCCCCACTTCAGCTTTCATACATTTGAGCAATGTTCAATAAAGAATCCACTTTCGAACTTGAAGGACAACCGACTCACTTGGGAAACCTTTGTCATGAAGAAAATTAAGGCCTTCGTATAAAGAAGAATGTTCTCCCCTGGTCTAGTAAGAGTGGAGAGATTCTAAGAAGCAATGCCACAGGAATGTCAATGAAACACCTGGGGTATTGCTACCATTTCCAGGCTAGGAGTTCATAAAATAAATTCAAGATTTCAGGGAAGTGTATTTCTCGGGAAGAACATGTTTGGCTTGAAGTACAGCAATCAAGTACGGTCCCCAGCTAGGTCGTGTTTCTCTGCACTGGTTTGGTTTGGGGGTGGAGACCCGGGTGCCAGGGCATGATCCTTATGTAGATGCTGTGCCAGTGACCCATAGCCGCTCCCACACTGCAGCCCATGCTGCTTGAATCAAAAGCCCCAGCTGTAGATGAGTATGGATTAAGGTTCTGGGAAGTGCTTATTAAAATTATGTGTTAGTCGAAAATCTTTCTTTTGATGATTTAATATTTTTCCTAAAGCATAAGTATTTTGATTATAAAAGTTGCCGCTCTTACTAGTCACAGTGACCAGAGTGACTGAGCCTTTGTCTTTCTCCCTGCAGGTATGCGGGCTGGAAGAGCAGATTACTTTTTTGTGGGGACTTCTCTTCTTCCTATGTTTATTTCTCCAGTAATAAGGTGGCTCTTGCCATCCTTACCCTAAGGAAGGGTGGAGTTTCCTAAACTGATGTTGAAGGAACAAGCACAAGGTGATCAAAATGCATAGTCAGTGTTTAAATTAAAGACACTACATCAAGACACATAGCCATTAATCCCTTCAAAATCTTTCCCATTGTTTCAAACACACTTATCCATCATTCTTTGCACTTTCTGAAGTGGTTCTTGAAGTCCTTTTGCCTTTGTATTTTTTCCAATTTTTAATTTTTTCTTAGTACATGTTTGCAGTACATAATGATTACATTTCTTATGCAGATTGGCACATGGACATCACATGTCTTAATTCGTTTTTATCCCCTTCTCTTCCTGTCCTTACCCTCTCTTCATATCTTGATGAAGTATGGTTAAAAATGCAGTGAATGCTGCTGTCCCGTGCCATCCAATGCAATGCCAGGCTCTTAAAAGCACGACAGTATGTCCTCATCCGCTTTGTCCTCTCACTGGGAGACCTGTGGTTCTTTCCCAAAGTCACAGTGACCATGAGAGGTAGGACCACCTCAGATTCCTGCCAGTTTAGATAGGAAGTAAAACATCCAGGCAAAGGGAAACATTCCAAGGCATTATCATTTTCCTATGCGGTCTGCTGGTCTCACCCACTTTCCTTTTACCTCTGGCAAGAATGGCTCCTATAAGCCTGAAGGCACCTGAATCTCCCCTGGAGGCTCTCTGTACTTATGCTGTTGATGCTTTTCTTTTGAATAGCACTTTTGATCTTTCAAAGTACTTCACTTCTACATGTTACCACAATTTTTTGCATTAAACAATCCCATTGGCTCTATTTTCCAGAGAAGAAATCTAAGGTCTAAGAGAAGTTAAGTGACTTTTTAAAGGTCATACAACAAATGAATGGTAAAACCAGAACTTCAGCCAAACCACTTGGGGTGTGTGTGTGTGTGTGTGTGTGTGTGTGTGTGTGTGTGTGAGAGAGAGAGAGAGAGAGAGAGAGAGAGAGAGAGAACCCAGGACCTTCACGTCGAGCTACATCCCCAGCCCTTTTTTATTTTGAGATAGGGTCTCACTAAATTGCTAAGGTGGGCTCAAAACCGTTATCCTCCCGCCTCAGCTTCTTAGAGTGCTGGGATCAGAGGGGCATGCCATCATGCCCAGGTAAACTAATAACTTAACCCTTTATGTGCCTGACACCCTTGTTCACATGAGCAGCGGCTTCAGGCTGCGTCTGTTCCCATCAGAGAGCCCTCTGTGCTTATGGTGTATTACATGCAGAATGTTCCTTCTAGCCCAACCTTCATTCCTTCTCGAAGTCTGTGAACACGTCTTGTGCACAAGCTTTAATATTCCGTAGCCTTGCAATGTCTGAAAAGGTGCTACTGAATAAGCCCATCCTATTAAGGGTTTAATCAGGTAACAGTCACCTGTCCAAGTGATAACTTTAGGAGTGATGCTGTTACCGTGATTTTCACCATCTTGGAAAAACCACGGGACTATGAACTCCTGGGGACATAGCGATGGGGAGGTTGGGGTAAGCAGCAGCTCCATGATCTAAAATTAAATAACCAAGACATGATCTTACAGGAACACTGGGTTGATAGCCCTGATCCTTCACCCTGGTGGTAGAACAGGAGGAGAAGGGTTGTGTCCACTGGCTCAGAGTCCTTGGTTTGAAGCCTGGCACCTTGTGGGGCAGATTTTGGTGAAGATGCTGGTAGGTGGTAACCACAGAAGGGTCAGCTAGGCCACATAAAGTCACTGTAGATTTTGATAATGCAGTGATCTGTGTGTGAACAATGAGATTAACTAGGGGTCCTGTCCGAGCTGACTACATTCTGCCATGGTTGGAAACAATGCCCTTCTTTGGCTTAAGTGACCCTTGCTCTGCAGCTGGCGAAGATGGGCCAGGAGCTCTGCTGTGTGCCGTTTTTCCTCGAGGGCCTAGGTGGAGAAGCAGTGCTCTCTGGACCGGTGCCTGTGCAGAGGGAAGGGAGATTTGTGGGAGTTGGCCCTTACAACGGCTGTCAAGGAAGCAGCTTAGATTTCCCCCACTGCTCCATGGAGCCGCTGATCCCTGCGGCCACAAAAGCGCCAGAGCCCAGCGCTCCCCTGTGGCCGGTAGAGTAACCTACGGTGACAGCACGGGGAGAACCACAGCGCCATAGAAGTGTTCAGCTCAGAGGAGCTGCATGCGTATTCTCTCACAGCATACGGAACAGTGTTTCTAGTTTTTGACCATTTTGCGGGGGTCAGGCACTGTGCTTGTGATTTGCATACACTGCCTGCTAATTTGTACAACGGCCCTGGCAGGGAGGTACCCTTGTTTACATCAACACGAAGAGGCTGCGTTAGGGGAGGTTAAGTCGCTTGCCCTCACAGTCCTCAGTGGGCTCAGGTCAGGGCTCAGGTCAGCCTGAGTTTGAAGACCGTACCCTGAAGTGTGACACTGCGTTGCTGAGAGACCCTGTGTCCTCCTGGCTGCATCCTGAAGGTACTAATTTGCTTTACAAGGTCACTTTGCTGGCCCTGATGTCCTTTTCCTCAGGATGCTATGAAAACAGGCTTCTCAAAGTCAGTGCGAAGAGGAAAGTAAGCAGTCCGCTCTTGCTGCGCAGGCTGGCTGACACTGTGACACCAGACTCCACGCGCAGGCGAGACCGGTCGCGTTCCTGTGAGGACAAGATCTGGGGTCTGTTCCCACATTGGCTGAATGTCTGAAAATGGTAAGCAGTAGTTCCAAAATGTTTACTGCCTTTTATTTATGTAGTACTGGGGGCCAAAGCCAGGGAGACTTGAGTGCCAGACCCCCAGCCATTTCGATTTTTAAAATTTTGAGCAAGGTCTCCCTAAGTTGGCCAAGATGGGCTTGAATTTACCATCCTCCTACTTAGCTTTCCAAGTAGCTGGGATTCCAGGTACGTGTCATAAACCTTGTTAATTGATCCTTTAAAATTAAAATTTCCATGTAGTAATATGTCCAAACTTTAAAACATGCTTAGATATTTTCCCCCATGGAACTATTCTCGCACAAAAGACAGGCTTTTCTATAGTAAAGCTTTTAGGGATAAGTTCAGGTATCATCCTCTGTACTCTTGTACATTTTTTGAAATGTAACATTAATTTTGGTTTCAGGGAGGGAAACTCTTCCCTTGTTGTTTCCCATTTTCCAAAACTCAGGACTGATGCAGGCCAAGGCCAGGCCACCCACTGTCTGTTGGCTGTCAGGGAGGGGAGCGAGTCATCAGCCAGCTAACACACAGAGGGTGAGGGTGAGGACAGCACCAGCGGAACAGCTCCCCTTCCTTACTCTCTTCTGGACCTGCCTGCCTTCAGAGACCCCGCTTCACATTTCCTCCAGTGTAAAACACATTTAAAACATCCCTGACTTCATATATATCTCATGGTTAATGAGAAGTCTTATTTAGATGACAAGAAAAGTTCATTTCCTTCTTAGAGCTACACAGAATAAAGGCACACTTACGAACCTGGTGTTCTTTGTCAATGAAGCATGGTTTCTGCATTGCTTTCTCACAGGGGCAGAGATGGGGCACAACAGCAGGAGTGACTGGTGGCTACAGACCTGAGCTGCAACCCCTCACAGTTTCCCCAGTAATAAAGCTGGCATCTCTGTCCTCCTGACCTGGTCGATCTCTTTAGTTGGTTCCAAACTTCCACAGAGAGGAAAGAATCTATGTGCTGAATGTGCAGCCCTTCACACCTTGTGCACTGGACCAGACTCCTGGGCAGTAGGCATGGAGTGGAACACAAACTGGCTAGAAAGAGAGGGTGGGGGTGGAAGCATCTTGCTGAAGCAAACCCTAAGTGACCTTTGGGTTTCGTTTACCACCCAGGGCTAGAAGTGGGAGTCACCGTCTTTGTTTTACACTTTGGTAGGTGGTACCTTTCTATAGCATGCCATATGGCGGCATCTTATGATTTTATTAATGTAAAATGGTGGGTGGCATTAGGCCCTAGGCTTTATCAAATTGGCCAGGTGGATTTTGACTTTGATGGTTCACTGAAGCACATTAACTGTCCCAGGAACGTGTGACAGGTTTTATTTCAGCAAGGCAGTGAGCACCTGTGCCTTAGAGAAACTTAGTTGTCCAGGTGACCTCAGTCCACATTGCTGGCATCAGGAGATGCCTGTAGGGCATGCTGGGGCCAGCAAGACCTTGAGAAGACACGGGCACAGTGTGGCTGGCATTGCAGGTAAATTTGAGTAGAGATTGGTCCTTTTGGGACTTGGAAGGAGTTGCAATATTTGTTGCTTTTAAATAGCAAAGCAGTTGAGTTTTGCATGTTCTACTGAACACAGTGAGGTCTGGTTTGCTCAGTCTGTGCCGGGCCTGTGTAGGCAGTGGTAGACCAGCTGCCCCACATTCTGTTGTTCTGATGTTGTGTCACCTGCTTTCAGACTCAAGGGAGAGGCAGGGAAAAGGAATAAACCATGTGGTCTCATGTTGGCTTGGGACTTGTTAAGTGATGAAATGTTAGCTAAGGACCCAGACTTAATCACCCAAGTTATGTATTTCCCAGAGAAGTGTGGTGGGATTTTATGAACAAATAACTGAAATGAATGGAAATTTTTCTTATGAACAAGAATTGTTACCCTGCTGGGATGGGGTAAAGATAGATAGCTTGAAGTGAAGTCCTTGCAAACCCACAGTCTCAGAAGGAAATTAGAAAGCTGTACTTTTTAGCTCTAGAAATCAAGTTATTTCAGGCAGTTGCAAAGAAACTAGAGGGATTAGGTGAAACCAAATACAGAAAATCTGCTGAGTAAGCTGCAGAATTGCTTGTTGGAAAAGTTGACATTTTAAGCAAGAGACTAGACAAATACATTCTTTTATACCTGACAGATAATATATAATCCTGGGCAGATATAAAAGGGAAAAATCTGAACGATGTCCCAGTGCTCCAAGAGGACAGACAGAAAGGAGCAATACTGGTTTAGTTGTTACTGAGATAGAAAGGATGGCTGATACCCAAAGGATTCTGACAGACACCGGAAGTCAGGGTCTCGGAGACAGGACTGCATTACTGCAGGAAAGAAATGGGATCCAGGCAGCTGCAGAGCATGGCTCAAAGCTGTGCTCAGAGAGTTCCTTGTAAGGATAATTGAATAAACGTACCTGGAAGAATGGGATGACAGTAATATTCGATTGTAAGAAAGTTGGGGCACATTTAATGAGAAAAGTATTAAGAACAGGGCAAAAATATGAAAACCTTTTGTAAGTGAGTTCTAGTTCAGGGGAAGTCAGGCATGGGCTTTGTCCTGAGAGAGCATGCTTGGGATATTTATGGAATTCTTATTCTGCAGCAAAGCACAGGAAAACAAGGCAGGCACGGAGTAACAATGAGTGGTTTTTGTGTACCAGTCTAAGGAGACCTACAGATTGGTATTATCCAGCAAAGGAAGGTGAAAGTGGAAAGAGACTTTAGACAGACCTAAACAAAATGATTCTATATCTCTCACTGTGAGAGGCTCTGAAAGAGAAATTCTGCAGTAAATTAGAAAAACTGTCTTCTGGGTTAGGAAAACATAAAAAGCAAACGTAAGTCACTGAAACTCAGTAAGCAGTACTAGCCTTATGTCAAGTAAAGAAAGAAAGAAATCAACACAAATAAGCATGGAATTCTGCTAGTACTCCTGAAAACAGCCAAGGTCACAAAGAACAAGAAAAATCTGGAAAACACTTTCAGCCAAGAGCAGCCTGGGGAAACTTGGCTACAGAACATGACATAGGGCAGGCATGGGAACGTGGCAGAGGGAAAGGACATGAGACAAAACATAAACACACCCAAAGACTCTGAGGAGATATATATATATATAAATTGTGAAAAATATATTGCACTGGTGTAAGTTGTGCGTAGTAGGGGAAATTGGGCTTGAGTGTATGGCAATTCTGCATTATCTGTCCAACTTTTTCTCAGATCTAAAATTAGTCTGGAATAAAAGTTTTACCCAAAAATGAATTTGTTGGAAAGTCATATGAGACTTGAAGCAGTTGGGAAGGGAAGTGCTAGGCTGTAGATCCTTACTCGGCTGTGGAGGGCATGGCGTAGTATGGATAGTAACCTTAGGATCAAGTCTATGATTCTGATTTTCACTTGAAACAACCATGGACAAGAAGGACGACCCTTTCTCAGCAGGTGGACTCTGAAGTATTCCATATCACAAGAGGCAATAGAAATGACTATTGATAAGCAGGACTGAAAAATATCCATTCCAAGGCATTGCGGAGATTGTGGCACTAAACAGAGCTGGCCATTCCCACAGGGAGCCAGAGACACAATGCCCCAAGGGGAGAGGAAGATGAGGAGAGGTGAATATGCTGAATGGGAGAGAAGTTAGCTAAAGTGACCAAGCCTGCCACTACTGCCATGTTCCAAATGCCACACACACACACACACACACACATACACACACACACATACACACACGCACGCACACACACACACACATGCACGTGCGTGTAGCCCTAAAAGCAACTTGTGGATGGGAGTCCACTGGGCTTTTCCACCTGAAAATCTTGCTGTTATTTCGCTGCCTTGATGAAATTGAGTTTGAGTTTAATGTAGGTCGGTGGGGGTTGGCACTGTTAAATACTGCAGTCTAATTTTGCTTGTGATGATGTCTGTCTGTGAGTGAAGTAAAGGTTTACTTCCTGAATCTCATGGACACCTGCAGTGCTAATGTGAAGCGTCATATTAACTACGTAGACTCTGAAAGGACAGCTCTTGAGAAATGCACTCTTGAGTTGTCCCAAGTTGGAGTTGAGGAAGGCTGCTTTTCCTCAGTGTGGAGAATCTGCCCCAGCGAGCTGCATAGGATGAGACAGACAATGCATCCTGCACTACCATCCTTGCTGTGACTTTAACCTCCATGGGTGGACATCAGTTCTTTTGATTGTGAGTTACGGGAAGATTTCTCTCTCTCTCACACACACTCTCTCACTTTTTATTTTTTTCCTAAGCAATTTTCAATGAGTGTTATATTTAGGTTGGGACACATCTGTATTTCTATTTCAAGCTTGGAGAATTTTAACATTGTCATTTAGTCATGGTGAAAATCATCACATAAGTACTAAAGATGTGGCTGGTTATCACATACGATGGGGATTAGCAAAGTGTAGCAACTTTCTTTTTAAGGTGAAAGTGATGAATTTGATTATTGCATTGTCAAGACACAATTAAAATCTAAAATCATGATCTGACATTGTTGTGGAGGAAAAGTATGTTATTATAAAGTAGGTGCATACTTTACATAAATATTGAAAATTAGAGTAGCATTTTAAGTTTAATACAACACATTATCATTTGAGTCATCTGTCTGTCTATCCATTCATCCAGTCATCCCACCTGCTTTACCCTCCCCAAATAAGCGAACACCTTACCTCAGGCTTCAGTCAGCACTGTGTAAGCAATAAATATTTGAATGATTCCACAGAAGAATGAGATATTTGATAAAAATGCAAGTCATTCCCCACATTTTAAAAGCATTTAAAGGCAACATGTAAGATTAACCATACCATTTACATTTACGATGCAGAGCAACGCAATAGGAAGAATTCTAAAGAATGAGAATCTGATGCTCAGTAAAATCAGGGCACCATACTGAGGCCACACTGCTAGTGTGTGGAGAACCACGGGTCACGGACTACGTGTTTCCTCTTGAATAAGGAAGCTTTCCATCACTTAGAACTGCGGCAAAGTATGGTTCTCATTTCTGGTCCATGGTTCTAGTTTTCTTTTTCACTTTCTTAAATATTTGTGAGCACATAACCCAAAGGGAAAGACTTTCTGCTTGTCAGTCAGCTACCTGCCCTAAGATGCCCAGCACTGGCATAATTGATTTTGCTGCCATTGATTAAAAGTCGCATTAAGTTTAAAGCTGTCAACTGAGTCCTGGGATAACATTTTCATAATGACTTCTAATAAACACGGAAGAAGAGATTTCATTGCATTCATAAATTTGATTAATGGATATTTTCCCAGGACCAAAGTAAGTGAGCTGCTCATTTTCATGCTTCGTTACTGTGTTATAGGTAGGTTCTCCGGCAGTACATTTTTGGATGGGAGAGGAACATTCTAGATATGGGTCTCGTATACAACTCTAAAAATTGGTACTAACAGCAGTTCTGTCAGTCCCAACCTGATCAGGTTTTCACCTACCAGAACAGAAGAACGCTTGATTCAGTCAGATTTTTACTACGGTGAAAATATGGATACGATCCCTTTTCATCTGCAAACGATTGCTCTAGTCAGATACTTCCAAAATCTTAATGTACCATCTATACTTTTTCTACCTGAGTTTTTCATATCTCAGGAAATGGCAGCTCCATTCTTCCAGTTTTCATTCTGAAAATTTTAATGCTTGACCCCTGTCAGTAGTACCTTCAGGTAAAACTGGGATTCAGCTGTGTTCGATTGCCACTACTGGTCTTCCTGCTTCTGCATTTCCCTTCTTCAGATCATGGTAGTGTAGCTGTCCGTGAGACCAAACTGCCAGTCCCTCTCCTGGAATAAAACCCAAACCTTAACTACAGCAGGAAAACTCCACATGTACTGTGCCTGACACTGAGCGCAGCCCCATACTGGATCCCAGCTCTCCCGAGCCCCTGCCTGCACTGTCCTCGGGGATTTTGCATCTGTCATTTCCTGCCTTGTGTACCACTTTGTCCTGTGTACCAGGACAGTTCCAAGCTGACCAGGACAGTTCCCCTGATTCCCGCATGACCATTTGCCTCCCTTTCAAGTCTTTACAACCAAGTTCCTGGTCACGTGATCTAAAATGTGAACCCACCGTCACTCTCTCCTGCTCCTCTCATCATACTGCTGGTAATCCCGTGAACATGTAGGTCACTGATGCACCTTTCTTGCTGATTGGCTTTATCTCTCAACGGGCCATAAGGAGTTTGCATCCACTGCTGTGCTCAGTTATCTAGACTAGTGCTTGATGTATGGTAAACGGTGAGAAATATTTGTTCAATAAGGAGACATGTTTATAAAAAGCTTGTGCTCTTATACACCCTTTGTCTCAGTCCTAGTATTAGCACGCACGTGTTTCACACCACCATCAGGTCCTTGGTGAAGCTCCAAAAGAGCCACTGGCTGTGCAAAGTGGTACACAGCCATGGGGCTCACAAACTCTGCGTGCACCTCCTCTGAGCAGAGCTCTGTTGACTCTGAGTGGGGCTGGGGCTGGGAGAATACGGGGGGTTGCAGGAGGCATGTGTGCTGACCATTCAGTACCCCCAGCTGAGACCTGCAAAGCCATCCTCTTATGATTCTGGGAGGCAGCACATTTGCTGTCTCCCACAAAGCCAAACACTGGGATACCGGGGCTTATGCGTTTTCAGCTACAGGACAGAGGGGAATTTCCTGTGGAAGAGCCGCAAGGCGGCTGTGTAGCTCCCAGTATGTTAGGAAGAACCCGTCAGGAGATCTTCCAACAGAGGAGTGAAGCGGGAGGCTGTTAGGTGCTTCCTATACTCTCATGGTGAAGGGGAGACTGCAGCATGGCAAAAATGAAAGAAAGCCAAGTACCGGTGAGGAGATTCATGGAGCTTATCATGGAGCAGGACAGTTCCAAGCTGACCAGGGCCCTGGAGGGCACAGCTGTACCCTGGGAAAAGCCCAGCACAGACACTGTTGGCAAGGGCAGCACACCCGGGTGGAGTCCATGGAGGCGAGAATGTCTGACCCTCAGAGTTGGTGATGTCGTGGGTCATAGCCTCTGGAGCTCTGGCTCCCAAACGTGGATCTCAAGAGCATCAGTGAAAATCAAAGTGAGTCAGTAACGAAACTATATCATAAGAAAATGCTTTTCTAGAACACCACATCCTGTGTCCAGGCGGTGGAGGAAGGGCTCTGTGCACATCTCCGGAGGGGACATAGGTCGGGAGGAAGACCTGCTCCCAGACCTGGAGCCACCGGCAGCTGGCATGAGATCCAGATGTGGTACACTGGGCTGCCACACGCATGCAGCCTCAGGCGAGGGTGAATTTCAGGCCGTGAAACCCCCCGTCCTAGGTCTTGTACAAGTTTAACTCTCTTCACACGCAGTTGGCAGAAGTGCCTGGTACTGCTACAAATTCCACAGATGCTGGTGGTAAACCCGTGTGCCAAGGACTGTGGTCCTGAGCAGTACACGGCTTTCACTATGAACATGTTTCTGCTTTGCCTACCTCTCCCCTTGTTTAACAATGTAAGATATATTTATCAGCTCAGGGCATTTTCAAAGGCAACTGCAGTCTCTAGAGTATCTCTCTAGACAATCTGTCCCCTTCATTCTAGGGTTATCTTTGCAGTTGAGTTGGATCTGAAACCGTTTGAGTCATATTTGCCCGAGTACTGTTTTATACTGAGATCTAGATTTTATTAAGAGCAGTCAGAGCCCTCTATCTGTATGTCATTGAACTTCTCCTGTCTTGTGGTGCCTCATTGAATGTTTGGTTTTGGGATGCAAAACCGAAGGCCATTTGAGAGCATTTGATTCATAATAGACTAAAGGACTGTCAGTTGCCCTTGTTCAAGAAGTCTAGCAGAGCTCATTCCCACCCTCATCTCCAAAAAAGGATTGAATTCATTAATTATTTGAACATAGTTTAGACTTTGCGAGGCCAGGAATGGAAAGAAAGTGGTCCAAAATAATTTATTTTGTATTAAGGTTTATCTTCCTTAAAAAAAAAAATCAAAGCCAATAATTTCAAAGGATTAATTTTTAAACTTAATTTTTATATAGGTGGATTAATTCAGATTAAACTACTTATATTTTCAATGAGATCATAGGATTTTATTTCCCTTTTCAAATATTTTTTTTAATACAGTCAAGGTATTAACCATTCTTTAATCTTGATTTTTTCCCTATGGATGTTATGTGTGGTTTTGTTTTTGTGGTTTTTTTTTTTTTTTTGGTTTTTCTCCGGTACCGGGAACCGAACTCACG
>NW_004955410.1:309145-311604 GCF_000276665.1 Chinchilla lanigera
GGTACCGGGAACCGAACCCACGACCTTGCGCTTGCCAGGCAGGCGCTTTGCCGCTGAGCTAAATCCCCAGCCCCTTATGTGTGGTTTTGAATGTTCAGTTTTTGTTTTTCTTATATTTAGTTCATTTTTTTCAATATAAAGGTTTGCAAATCCATATATAGTATACATGAGTATATATCTATATATCTGTAATTTATTTCTGATCAAATATAATTTCAAGTTACACTTCTGAAGAAATTTTTAACATGAACAAAAACATGGAACTTCTTAGCATAAGTGTAGTTTATGTCTTAAAATAATATGTGGAACATTCACATGTAGAGATATGGGGTATTTTACCTCTTGATTTTTGCATCCTTTTGTTCAAGTCATTTTTTAAAGAATGGTATCTCTGAAATCCAAAAGTAGAGTAATTTTAGGAAAACTGGATGATGCATGGCAGTTTCATCTCTGAAGCCACACTGATTTCCATTGAGGACAGTGCCCACAGAGTGGCTTGGGTGACCGGAGACAGAATGTTTCCAAGGAGAAACAGCATTCATCCAGCGGCTGGAAGGGGCTGCTCTTCAGAGGTCTGATTGCCTGCTTGTGGCTTTGGAGTCTGATGAGACGTCCGTCTAATAATGGGCCATTAAACACATTTTAAAAAGTGCTCAGCTCAGCAGAAGAGGGAGCTCTGAGGATGAATGGATAAGGAGAAAGGCAAGGGCTGTCTGCTCATCCTGCCTTCTTGATGCTCATCCCCCAAGGTACCTGATTTCCCAGAATCCCAAGCTACAGCAGGGTTTGGTCCCCCGGTCCTGCTCAGGATGCTTCACAAGCCTGCTCTGTGACTTCCCGTGTGTCGCTTTCGGTAGATGTGCTCTTCTACCCTTCATTACACAAAATGTTTTTAAATATCAAAATATTGAATGCATATAGTTAAAAATACAGTGCAGCAGAAATATGTGTAACGAAACAGTGACTTTTATTGGTTATACTGCTCAACAGAGCAATACCTTTAAATTCCTTGCTGTAGGATCTTTTGGTACCTTGAAATAGTATGTAGAGACTCTTCTTGATGTATGTGTTCTGGAAATGATTTCTTTCTCTCTTATGTGATAGAAAAGGATTTAATTCACTACGTCAGTCTCTGCCTGTGAACTGTTCAACATAGATATCTATTCTAATTTCTGTCTTGGAGAAATTTCTAACTATATGATATAAAGAACACCTGTAATCTTATTTTTTCATGCGAAAGCAATGTGATTTGGATCCATACTCTTTATTTTTATTTTTTATTTTATTTATTTATTTACTTTTCAGGCTAGCTTTGAACTCACTATATAGCCCAGGCTGGTGTTGAACTAGAGGTGATCTTCCTGCCTCAGCCTCCCGAGTGCTGAGATTACAGGCATGCCTGCCCATACTTTTCATAGTAAGACTATTAATGTTCCTTTTTCTTTTGGAATATTCCTTTTCCTCTTCTTTAGTCACTTCTGTCCCCCAACTTCTGTTTATTTCTGCATTGTCAAAGGTGCCTCACATTTAGATTCTGTTTATTTTTTAAACAGAATGTTTTCTCTACAGGTTTTTTTAGAAGTTGAAAATCAATAAAAACATATGATTATGCAGATATTATGCAGCAAAGGGCAAGTTAATTCTCTATCAAGTCCTGTGCTCAAGCTCCAGAGGTAAATGCCCACATCCAATATCAAATTCAGCTGTGTTCTTCTTTTTGAATTCCTACAACTGCCAGCTTTCAGTGTGTGTCGCATTCTGAAAGTCATCTTCTTACGCAGTTCTCATCTTTTTGGGAGTCTGATTGGGTGTTTTTTCTTTTTGGGAGAACAAACATGCATCTTCACCACCATTTCCATTTTTGCATCATCTTCCAGCTTTTAAATGGTTTTGTCTCTGCATTGGAGCAATACCACTTTTCTTAAAGCCCACTGACTTCTTACTCTAATTTGAAACCACTGCTCGTATTAACCATGGCTTCTCTATAGTTTCTTGCTTTTATAGCTTCTAATGTCTTTGCATGTGCTGTATATCTTTAATATCAGGGATATTAAAGTTTCTCACTCAAACTCCCAATCATAATATTGCTTCTACTACAAGGTTATTCTTTCTTCTCCAACTTTTCTTTTTTGAGAACTGCCTCTGCAGTGCCCTCTGTCTCCACTCTGGACTGTGATTGATTTCCTTTTTTGTGATTTACAATCTAATTTTACTATTTTATCCACCCTAGATGTACACTGCCAATGAGGAGCACGTGGGAGATAAACACTGAATCAGCTCTCATTTAAGATGTTTGTATCTTATAAATCAGACCCACGTGTGTAAACATCATATTGTCTCCCTGGTGTAAGAACATGAAAGAGTAAATAAAACCAAAAATGTACAGCAGATAATAGGAAAGGGAAAGAAACTGCTCAAGGGAAGGAACAACTGAGATGAGGGAAAGAAGAAAAAGAAAG
>NW_004955410.1:311704-333357 GCF_000276665.1 Chinchilla lanigera
GGTACCGGGAACCGAACCCACGACCTTGCGCTTGCCAGGCAGGCGCTTTGCCGCTGAGCTAAATCCCCAGCCCCTTATGTGTGGTTTTGAATGTTCAGTTTTTGTTTTTCTTATATTTAGTTCATTTTTTTCAATATAAAGGTTTGCAAATCCATATATAGTATACATGAGTATATATCTATATATCTGTAATTTATTTCTGATCAAATATAATTTCAAGTTACACTTCTGAAGAAATTTTTAACATGAACAAAAACATGGAACTTCTTAGCATAAGTGTAGTTTATGTCTTAAAATAATATGTGGAACATTCACATGTAGAGATATGGGGTATTTTACCTCTTGATTTTTGCATCCTTTTGTTCAAGTCATTTTTTAAAGAATGGTATCTCTGAAATCCAAAAGTAGAGTAATTTTAGGAAAACTGGATGATGCATGGCAGTTTCATCTCTGAAGCCACACTGATTTCCATTGAGGACAGTGCCCACAGAGTGGCTTGGGTGACCGGAGACAGAATGTTTCCAAGGAGAAACAGCATTCATCCAGCGGCTGGAAGGGGCTGCTCTTCAGAGGTCTGATTGCCTGCTTGTGGCTTTGGAGTCTGATGAGACGTCCGTCTAATAATGGGCCATTAAACACATTTTAAAAAGTGCTCAGCTCAGCAGAAGAGGGAGCTCTGAGGATGAATGGATAAGGAGAAAGGCAAGGGCTGTCTGCTCATCCTGCCTTCTTGATGCTCATCCCCCAAGGTACCTGATTTCCCAGAATCCCAAGCTACAGCAGGGTTTGGTCCCCCGGTCCTGCTCAGGATGCTTCACAAGCCTGCTCTGTGACTTCCCGTGTGTCGCTTTCGGTAGATGTGCTCTTCTACCCTTCATTACACAAAATGTTTTTAAATATCAAAATATTGAATGCATATAGTTAAAAATACAGTGCAGCAGAAATATGTGTAACGAAACAGTGACTTTTATTGGTTATACTGCTCAACAGAGCAATACCTTTAAATTCCTTGCTGTAGGATCTTTTGGTACCTTGAAATAGTATGTAGAGACTCTTCTTGATGTATGTGTTCTGGAAATGATTTCTTTCTCTCTTATGTGATAGAAAAGGATTTAATTCACTACGTCAGTCTCTGCCTGTGAACTGTTCAACATAGATATCTATTCTAATTTCTGTCTTGGAGAAATTTCTAACTATATGATATAAAGAACACCTGTAATCTTATTTTTTCATGCGAAAGCAATGTGATTTGGATCCATACTCTTTATTTTTATTTTTTATTTTATTTATTTATTTACTTTTCAGGCTAGCTTTGAACTCACAGCAGTACAGGCATAACTGTACTGCTGGTGTCTGATGGTTTGTTGAGGGGAATCGTTAATGATTAAAAGTTTTTTTTTAATATCTTGACAAATTTTGCATGCTTATATCCAGCAATCTAAGCAACTTATGTGAACACAACAATCTGCAGTGTAACAACCATTGGTCAACTCCTACAATCCTGTCTAGTGACACTATGTATTGTCTGTAATGTTCTTTTAAATTATTATTTTCTTATTCCCTTTAATGATTTGATCAATCCTCTGTTCTAACATCTGGTAATCTGAGCAACTTCATTGAAGATAACAATATGTAATGTAACAGCCGATGTTAATCCCTATCATTTAGTTTGAAACCCCATATCATTTTTAATGTTCTTGCTTTGTTTTGTTTGTGTTTTGCTACTGTTCTTTTTTTTGTACTATTTTCTTTAAAATAAATAAAATAAAGAGATGTTTGTATCTTAAAATGCCTGGTGGAGATCCTGCACTGCAAACTATTTTCCTGCAGAGCTTTCAAAGACTTGCTGTGATTGTCTAACCTTCCATACAGATGATGAAAATTCTGATGCCAGTCTAAGTCTACTATTAGAAGGGATCTACTCTTTTTTTTATTGTTTTGTTTTATTCCTTTCTGAAAATTTAGTTATGCTTGGTGGCCTGAACTTTGCAATAATGTATTTATTTTGGTGGGTTAAAAATAAGTCTTGATCTTAACTTGAAATTTTTATCTTGAAGATTCTCATCTCCATTTATACTATAAAAAGTTTTTATCTTGATTTCTTTGTTGAATTTCCCCAAAATTTTATTTTTTCTGCCTTCCTAGAAGTACTGTGTCAAGGATACTGCATCAAGCCAGTAGATCTAAGAATTATTTCAGATTTTTTCTTTATTTCAAAGTCCTTGTTAAAAATTTTTAAAATTTTATTTTATGTGTCATGACATCTAATATGAGGTCATAAAGTTTTACAGGTACATACATTATAATAAACTATTGAACAATTTTGTGTAATGTATCTCTGGGGCTTATTCACCTTGCTTAACTTAAACTTAATGCCTATAGATTAATAACTTTCTATTTCCTGGAGAAAAATAATCTCTTCCACAAATGATGTTGAAAAAAATAGATACCCACTTGCAGAATAATGAAATTGAACTCTCAGTTCACTCCATATACCAAACTCACCCCAAATATGTAAAACATCTGAAACTATGAAACTACTAGAAGAAAAGGAAGGAGAGATTTAGAGCAGGTGAGGTGTCTGAGCAATGGTGCATGGCACCCTGCCCTTCACTGCAGAGACCGAGCAGGGGACCCTCCTGCAGGATGAGGGGGTCACTGGGGATCAAGAGGACAGGGCAGGGACAGCAGGGTACCTATGTGGCTCCTAAGACCAATCCTCACCCACATCAGCCCCACTTTGCTTAGAGGAGTCTCATTATCAATTTTGTCTCCTTACAGTGACTGATCTGTTCAGACTTAGTGTTTTTTTTGTGACTTGTCTTGGTGGACTGCATCTTTCATAAAATTTTCCCATTCCTCCAGGCTGTCTGGCTTATTGGCGTAGGACTTTTTGTGGCTGTTTCTTCAACTTTTTACTTCTGAATCGTAATGTCAGTTGTAATGTGTCTTCATTCAGCTTTGATTTTGTTTATTTGCATCTTTTTTCTTGGTAAGCCTATCTGAGGGTGTGCAGATTTGGTGTATGTTTTCACAAAACCAACCTTTACTTTTGTTTTCCCATTTTCTCCACTTTGATTTCATTTGTTGCTTCTCTAGCCTAGGCTCAGTTTGTTATTTTTCTGCTTTTTGAAGGGTCAGTTTAGGTTGTTTGAGTTTTTTCTTGTCTTCTAATGTAAATGTTTATTACTGTGAACTTCCTCTTAGGGTAGCTGTTTTGCAGCTTTGGAGCTTTGATGTTTTGTTTTCAATGCTTAGAGGTGTCTTTTAATTTCTCTTTCGCTTTCTTCTTTAACTTAATAATTTTCAAGGGTACACTATTTAATTCACACATATGTGTACATTTTTCAATTTTCTTTCACTGTTGATTTCTAGTTTCATTCCACTGTCATCAGAAAGTAGACCTGGTATTATTTCACTCTTCTTAACTTTGTTAAGACTTGTTTTGTAGACATGTGATCTACCCTAGAGAAAAATGTGCACTTAGAAAAAGTTGTATTCTTCTGCTTTTTGGTAGAGTGATCAATATATGTCTATACCTGTATATCTTAATGTATATTTAGTTTCTTTTATATTGTCGCTTCAGTCTTCTGAGTTTTATTTTTTTTTTTATTTTTATTTTTTTTTAGTTTTTCGGTTTTTTCTCCGGTACCGGGAACCAAACTCACGACCTTGCGCTTGCCAGGCAGGCGCTTTTGCCGCTGAGCTAAATCCCCAGCCCCTGAGTTTTAAATTGATATTCTGTTTGAATGTTCTATTCATTTTTGAAAATGAGATATTGATGTCTACTATTATTTACTGCTGCCTGCTTGTCCTTTCATTCTCTCAATGTTTGCTTTATATACTTAAGTGCTCTGGTATTGGGTATGTACTTATTTACATTTGCTTAATCTTCCTGGTGGATTGAGCTGTTAATGTTATATAATGTCCTTTTTAGAGTCTCAGGACAGGTTTTGACTTAGTGTCTAATTTGTCTGACATACACAAAACCATTCTTGTTCTCTTTTGGATAGAATTTGAGTGCAGTATGTTTTTCAGTCCTTTTTCTTTCAGTTGTTGTGTGGTTTATATTTAAGAGTGGTTTCTTATAGACAGCAGATAGTTGGGTCTTACTTTAAAAAGACATTCAGTCACTCTGTGCTTTTTTGAAGGAGTTTAATCCTTTTATATTAAAAGTAACTATCCATAAGGAAGGCTCTACTATTCCTCTTTTGCTTGTCATTTTCTGTTCATTTGGGAATTCTTTTGTCTGTATTTCTCTCTTTTGCTGTATTCCTTTGTGATTTTTAAAATTTTTAAATATTGGTATGCTTTGATTTCATTCTCAATGTAATTTCTCTAGGTGACTTTTTGGTGTTTGCTTTGGAGCTCTCATATCTTATAGTTACTAGTCCCTATTAAGATGATAACAATTTTGATTGCATGTGAAAATTTTACATTTCAATTTCTCTTCCTGTACATACTTTGTGTTGTTGCCAAAATATACCAGTTCATATCGTGCATCATTTAACATACTCTTTATTGTTAAACACTTTAAAAAAATTGTTATAGTACAATTAAAATTTTACCCACTACCGTTACAGTAAAATAGTATTCTATGTTTATCAGTATGTTTACCTTTACCAATGAATTTCATATTTTCTAATCCTATCATGATTTTTTTTAAGTATTCTTTGTTTTGAGCCCAGGAACTTGTTGCAGACAAAATTCTATTCAGGATAAACTTCCTCAACTTTAGGGGAAGTGTTGTTTCTTCACTTTTGAAGGATTGTTTTCATGTCTACAATATTCTTGATTGGCAGTTCTTTTCCATCAGCGCTTTGTATATATCAGCTTAATTCCTTCTGGCCTTCACGGCTGTAAGAAGTTCACTGTAATCTCATGAGGGTTCCCTCATATGTGACAAGTCACTTTCCTTTCTTTGAAAACTTTCTTCTTTGTCTCCTTTTGACAAATTTCTTTTGATGTGTCCTGGAGTAGATTTCTTTAATTATTCTAATTTGGTGTCTTCTCAGCTTCTTGAACCTGGATGTCTCCCTCACTCAAATTTTGGAATGTACAGCCACTATTTCCTTGTGTATACTCTGGTCCTTTCTTTCTTCTCCTTCTAGAAATCCCATAATGCATATGTAGAGATCCACTCGGTTACATAAGTCTCTTAAACTTCCTTAAATCTCTTTCTATTCTTCTTCTCTTATTACCACTGACCTGTCTTTGCATTTGCTTCTCTTTTTCCTGCTTGTTCTGTCTGTCCACTCCTCAACCCCTATGCTGATTTTTAGAAGTTGCATTAAGCTCCATGATTTCTCTTTAGTGTTTTACATTTTGCATCTGTTTTGAATGCCTTTTTTTTGTTCATGTGCATTTTCCCTTGGTGAGTATATTTATGACAGTAATTTTAGGTTCTGTGTTAGGAAAATGTTATATTTCACTTGAATTGGTTGTGGAGATTTATCTTATCACAGTTTTTGGTTATACCTCTGCTTGGTTCTTCACTTAATAAATAGAATGAGCAAGCAGGCATCTCTTTCAGAATGGATTTGTACATGACAGACCACCTTCAGTTATCCCGGCCACAACTTGTACTGACTCATGTTTTCCAAGGAAAGGCAGGTATCTCTTTCGTCTGTTCACTGTGTTCTAAGCCAGGGTGGGAAGTGAAGCAGTCTGCAATTCAGTCTGCCGTGTTCAGTCCCCATTCCCTCAGCTCTCTGCCGTGTTGGACCCTCTCCACAGACCTTTAGGAACAGCGAGGCCGATGCCAGGTGTTTGGGCATTCCATGAGAAGTTGGGGTGTTGATGCATGAATGAAGTTTTTGTGTCTCCAGGGGAAGCTACGAGCTGCAATATCTTTTTTATCTACTCAGTCCTTGCTGAACAGGAGGCAGGATCTATGGTACCTACAAGCGAAGCTGCCATTTCATTCTTTCCGAGGCAGCTAAATTGCAACAGACGTATTAAGGCTCCAAGACGGGTGATACGGAATCCAGACGTCTAAAGAGCTCTCTCAGGAAAGCAGGGGCACTAGACAGCAGCACCCTCTTCCTCATCCTGGAGAACTCTGAAGCCCAGAGACATCTTCCCGGGTGTGAAGCATTGCTGTGAGGACAGAGTTCGGCAGGTGGTGCTTCAAGTTTCCTGAGTGTTCTTGGTGAGTGTAGTTCCACAGTCAGATGGAACACAGGAACTTCTGAGTGAGTTTCTGAATATTTTACAGAGGGAATCGCTCTGTCAGTGGTTGATGAACTCGTGTGTCTGTGGCACAAAGGAACATCCAGGATTCCTTCTCAACATTTTGCTCACACAAAACGTTATTCTTTCAGCCATAATTTTCATTATCGATGATTTCACTTCATTATAAAGTACCATAATTTGGCTTATATTTTCTTGAGTCTCACTGAAGACAGTGATTTTTTTTAAGATTGTTTTTCCCCTAGATTTTGTAAGTTTCCTCCTTTGTCAAATTTTCTGTTTATCTTGTTATTTGTCTTTCATGTCAAAAAATATTCCTGACTTCCCATAAATATCTAGATTCTTTTCTGCTCATTTTCTTAAAATCATGTTTCTTTTGCAAACAATACCTTTTGATTTATTTTTTTAATTATAGATTGATTACATGTTTCATTTTATTTATTTATTTATTTTTGAACTGGGAATCAAACTCAGGACCTTGCGCTTACCAGGCAGGCACTTGTACCACTGAACTGTATTCCAGGTCCACTCTGCTCATTTTTTATGACTAATAAAATTATGAATTTTTTGTACATGGGCCACAGGGGAGATTTGTTGATAGGTTTGTTTTATTTTGAAAGAATATGCATAAATATATGGACTCCTAAGCACAAAAGTTAGGAAAGCATCAATTCAGGATGCTGTGCTCCAGAATTAGCTAAATTCCATCTGTACAGTGTATTCTACTTATTAAATAAATGCAGCAATTGCACAGGTTCAGATGATTGAAAGAATTCTCAAAATTTCCCAGGATGTATTCAGGTAAGGGCTCAAGAGAAGAAAAGGAGATACTGTATAACATAAGAAAAAGGAGAACTTGCAGTTATGAGAAAGATCTGAGACTTCTGGTACAGCCCATCAGGATCTTTTCTCAGTGACAAAAGTAATGCTTACTTTTCTCACTGTGAGTGACTATGACATGTAGACGACATCTTAGTTTCTGAGAAGTGAGGAGAATTCCTGAAGGGCCTCTTATATTCAATCAGTAGGCACCCCAAAGACACTCACCAGGTTACACTTGCCCAGATGCACCAACCCTCTTAACATGGGCAAGATCTTGAGCTTGACTGCTCCCCAGGGAGGACACCTCCTACATGCATTCATTCTAATCTCAGTTTCCTATGCCATGTATGTGATTTTTAGCCTTTTCCCATTTTCCAGAATTTTATTGAAATCTCTTGAATATTGGGGATCAGTGCTATTTTTTAATTTTAATTTTACTAGATCTATGAAGGCCGATGAAATCAATAAATGTATTTAGCTTTCCATTTTGCTTTATCAAGGCACTTTATACAGTACATTGATTCTTCTTAGTGTAAGGGAGAGGCATGTAGAGCATGTGAAGTCCTAGATATTGCCTTAACAGAGAATGATAGGTTTTCAAATCCTTAGTTGGAACTCTGTTTTTCATTTATTAAAAGCCACATTTACAATGGTGTCTTGTTTCTCTTTGTAATTGTAGAATGTGCTACATGTATTATACTTGGCACTGAAGTAGGTCTCAGTCACGTTAGGCTTTAGTAGCTTGCCTGGAACTAAACCTAGCTTTGCTTTTAAGCAAAGAAAATAGTGTATTCAAATTTCTAACCAATAAGATTTGTAAATAAATTTTCAGAGTGAAGACTATTTACTAAAATCATTGGTTAAATTGGCAAATGACCAAGTTGTAGAGCTATCCTAAAAGAAAAGTGATTTCGGTAACAGCCTATCTAGGCTAGAATCAAATTTCTTTTATTTACTGTGGAGTACTTTGGCATTTAGAACTCATTATTAATTTATAAGAATTATGTAATGTCAGGATTTAAACCATTTAAAATATTGACTATTAAATGTGAAGAATCTGTGTCTTTGAACTGACCTACATATTTAAAATATTTGGCATAGGATTGTTATTGGTAAGGATCCACTGAGCTCTATTTTATAGTTATTTCTCTTTTTGGTCTACTACATATCAAATGGAGGTTAAGTTAAAAAACAGTATCTGAATGTTCTCATTAATGCAAGGTATGAGGTTCCCTGGAAAGAAATGCAGTTGTACCCTAGAGGCACCCAGATTTCTGGGCCTTAAATTTGCTGTTTTTGCTGTGTTAGCTACTTTATCCTGCTTATTCCAGTCCTCACTCACACAGAGAGACCATCTGTTTATGTACGAGGGTCTACATATTTAACCAAGATTTTAACTTACTACTCATTGAAATGAAAAACCATATTTCTATAGAAGTTTAATTTATCATTACTTTTGTTTTTCTTTACCTGATATTCAGAAAGTTTCTTTAAAGATTTTTCCTTTTTTTTTGACCTATCCATTTTTATATCTTTTTTTGGTACCGGGAATTGAACTCACGCTTGCCAGGCAGGTGCTGTGCCACTGAGCTATATCCCTGGCCCTTATAACTATACCTTGCATCAAATAGTTGAAACTATAAGAGTAAATTATAAAAATTTAAGAACAACTTTAATGTTCACCTATTACTACAAATCCTGACATAAAAACATTGTTACACATGAGCTACAAATCAAAAGTGAGAAGGGAAGAGTTAGACATATTTCTGAGACAGTTCTAATTCTCTTGAGGCCATGTATATAATTTGAAAGTCAAGCAAATATTTTACTTCTGAAAATGTGCTACGCATACAGCAAAAAAAAAAAAAAAAATCCTCTGCTATTTCCTAATCTTTTTGTACTTCCTTTTATGGTTCACTAGTAGTAGCATTTTTTATTTCCAGATTTTTAGGCTTATACAAATATATATGTGTCCTCTCTTGTGTAAAATGAGGATGACATAGGGCTCCACAGAGTTCTACTTGAGGTATCTTGCAGCAGTAGCTATCTTCTTTTTGTTTTTGACAGCTATTGTATATTGAGCTGTAACTGACACACAATAAATTACACAAGTCACAGTGCTCAGTTTGGTCAGTCGTGACACACGGACACTCCTGTGAAACCATCACTGCAGTAGCAAGCTGGAAACTGCTGCTGACGCTCCTGCCTCTCACTCTGCTCTCTCCAATGCGTGCCTGCTGTCGCCTTCCAGCAGCAGCTGACCCTCCTTTGATCACCACAGATTCACTTGAATTTTGGAGACTTTATGTAAGTGGAGTCATACAGTAAATAGCGTTCCTTAATCTGGCCTTATTCATTCAGTGTAGTCATTTAAAATGTCTTTATTTCTTGCTTTTAATTGACACAATATCGGTACTTATGTGTGTCAGGGTTCCTAACCCTAGCTCTACATGTATGACAATTGAGTACATATACACAATATGTAATGAGCAAATCAGGGCGATTAACATTTCTATATCCTCAAATATTACCAACTCTATGTGTTCAGAACCTGTAAATTCTTGTCTAATTATTTAAACTATGTAATATATCGCTAATGTGCATGTCAGTGGAGTATCCTTCTCACTGTCAGTTGTCTTTTTAGTCATTCACCTGATGAGGCACATTTGGGTTACTTTCCGTTGTTGGTTGTTAGAGGCAGCAGCTAGGAGCACCTGCTCCAGTTCCTGTGTGGGTTCTTGCGTGCTTTCACTTCTCACAGAGGGACATCTAGCACTGGGCGGTCTGGGTCATATGGAAAGTGAAAGCATGAATGCTTTAGAAGCTGCCAAAGTTCCCAATACAAATGTGTGGAAATTCCAGTCCCTTCCTTCCCTTGGAATCACTTAGTATAGTCAGTCCTTCTAATTTTAAGCATTCTAAATAGGTGTCCAGAATATCATTTGGGGTTTAGCTGAATATCCCTAATCACTAATGATGCTAAACATAGGTTCAGGTGCTTATTTGTTCCCCGTATTTCTTTTTTTGACAAAAATTGTATAAACAAATCAGCTGTTACCCTTAACAAAGGTGTGTTGCTGTGATACCAATTGGGATAGTACTGAGTCTATAGGTCATTTTTGGAAGGGTAAATATTAAAAATACTTGAACTTCCAATTTATGAGCATATTATGTATCTTCCTTTATTTAGGTCTTTGATTTCTCTCAATATTTTGTAGCTTTCAGTGTATATAATTTGCATTTCTTTGTGAGATTTATCTCCAAATATTTCACAGTTTTGATGCTAATGTATTACTGATTTTTAATGTTAACTCCTGCCTTTGCATGGCTAGCATATAGATACGTATTTCATTTTTCATTCTGAACTTGGCCTCGCCAGTCACTGCCGCTGAGGACCCTCCTAGGCCCCGCCTCTGAATGTTTCCACTGAGGCTCTTCCTTTGAAATGAATTTGCATTTCTGAGCCCATAGAAGCTGTGGCCTTGAAGAGTCCTGAGGTGCCCTCCAGGCATCCTTTGCTTGTCCTGGTGCAAAGCACTTGGCTTCTTAACTGCACTGGAGTGTAGCTTCTTGGCTGGAACTCTACACTTGCTCCTTTTCTGTCCAAGCTGCAGCTTTTAAAGATCTTTCTTCTCCGCTCCAATTCTCACTGTAAATTTGGTTTAATTAGCTTATGATATAAATGTCACAACCTGAATGCCATGCTGCCTTGACATTTCTTGCTCCGGATAAACTAGTCCATCACCTCTAGACTCAGCTTCCCACAAAGCACTGGGCCACAGACAGAATGCCTCCCGGTTCTCTGCCACAGGCTTGGCATTGAATCTAATTCTCAGTAGAGTCCTCATTTCCACTCGAATCCTCATAAGCCTGACCGTTACTGGCCACGTTTCTCTCCAGCCTGTCCTCTGAGTGCTGCTGTCTTCCACTGAGCTCTCCTACAGCCCTCCAGCCATTCTCTAGCCCACTCCTCCAAGCTTTGCCAAGCCCCTTCTACAGACCAGTTCCAGAGGCTTTTCTCCATTGTCGGGTGTGGTCCCGGCGACAGCCTGACTCTCACTTTCACTCTTCTGTGTCGGCTTTGCATTACTATTAAAAGCACCGGTGATAATCCAGGTACAAAGAAAAGAAGTTCCTTTCAGCTCACAGTATGGGAGGATTTAGGCTGTGACTGGTTGGCCCTGCTGATCTGGACATGTGGCGAGCAAGCACGTGAAGGTTGGGGTGTGGAGTGGAACAAAGAGAAAGCAAAGAGACGGGGACCACACAGTCCCCTTCAAGGGGCTCCCACCGCTGGTAGAGACCCTCCATGGGTCCTGCTGGTTCCTACCACCTCCCACAGCATCTACCTGGGGAGCAGGCATTTACCTCTTGACTGTGGGGGACACTTAAGATTCAAAAGATAACATTTTTTTAACGAAGCTTGCGCGGATGGTCATAAGGCATATCAGCATGATGTTTTGTTTGGTAGTTACTTTGGATTAAGAATGATAGTAATGCTGGATCCTAGAGTGAGTTGGAAAGTATCTCTTCACGGATTAATTTTAGGATTGGTAGGATTTTGCTACTTTTTTTCTTGAATTCACCTTGAAACTCTGTGAACCTTGTTTCTTTGTGGAAACATTTTAAATTGTGAATTCAAATAATCTTAATAGGCTGAAATTAAATTATGTGTTTATCTTTGACTAAGCTTTGGAAATTTGAGCTTGTAGGAAATTTGTCTATTTTACCAACGTCATTGAATTTACTGACATAGAGTCGATTATAACATTTCTTGATTTCCTTTTAAAATGTATAAGACATTTAATGTCACTACTGTCCTTCTCAACATTGTTAATTTGTATTTTCTCTTTTTTATTACTCTGTAGGCTTATCCATTTTGTTGCAAATGCTTATATAGTTTATTTCTCATTTAATTCCTTTGTGGTCAGAGAACATTGCCTAACTTGTATTTTAAAAAATTTATTGAAAATTGTCTTATGGCTCAGAATTTATTGATATTATGTCTATTGTGCATTAGATAAAGAAAGGACTAATTGTGATGTCCCTGATTTCCATACCCTACTGATTTTTCAAGTATCATCAAGTTTAAATGATGATGGACATCTGCTAGATGCTTCTTACAATGTCAAATTTAGTTAGATGCATAAATATCTTATTGTTGAATTGAGGTTTTTGTCATTATAAACTAGTCTTGTTACAAGTCTATATCTATGTAAACACACCATTTATTTGTGTGGTTTGGGGCTGGGGATTTAGCTCAGTGGCACAGCGCCTACCTGCAAGCGCAATGTTGTGAGTTCGATTTCTGGAACCAGAAAAAAAAAAAAAAAACCAAAAAAACTATTTGTGTGGTTATCATTTCTAGTATTCTTCATTTAGTCATATTGATCCAGGTTTTAAACTCCTATGTTATTTTTTCTTCTTGAAGAATTTCTTTTAATATTTTTTTTGATAAGATATAATAAATTCTTTAGGGATTGTATATCTGAAAAAGTCCATATTTTATCTTGTTAGTAGTATTTTCACTGGCTTAAGAATTATTTTTCGGCTTCTTTTTTAGTTTTGGTGTTTAAAAATATTGCTTGCTTGTCTCCTAATTTGTGCTTTTCATTTTTCCAGTGAGATCTCTGTCATCTTTATCTATATTCATATAAATGTTTTTTTTCCTCTGACTCCTTTTAAGAAATTATTTTATTAATGATTTAGAGAATTTGTCTCTGATATGACTTTGCATAGTTTTCTTTGGTTCTGATTCTTTTATTTGTTGAGATTCTTGCATTTGCTTGTTTACAGTTTTTTTATTTGGAAAATATTTGGAATTTATCTCTTCAAATAAACTTTTGATTCTCCCAAATTCAATGTATGTTTTACTGCTTAAAGTCACCTTACAGTTTATTTATTCTTTTCCTTTTTTGTTAGTCTGTTTTATCTCTTTGTTTAATTTTGGATAATTATATTACTATACCTTTAAATTCACTGGTACTTCTGCAATGTTTGATCTAGTTTCAAACTCTCACAACACCCACTTTCCAATGTATTTTCACTTTAGATATTCTAATTTTCATCTCTAGAAGTTCAATTTGTTTTTTAAAATCCTCTTCTATTTCTTGAGTTTGGGGAAGGTATTCAACCTTTCCTTAGCTTCTTGACCATAAGAAATAGAATTAGGACAACTGCCTTCACATCTGGTCTACTAATCCTACCCGTGGTCCTGCAGAATGAAGTTCTAGTGACTGATCATTGCTGTCATATGGGCTGTATTTTGCTTCTATGTAGGTCCTGTGATTTTTCAGTGGATTCCAGGTCTTGTGAAATTTACCTTTTAGGGATACGTTCCAATTTCTAAAAATATTCTTGAGCTTTGTACTGAGATACAATTATTTGTAAGCAGGTTGTTCTATTGGGGTCTAGCTTTAACTTTTGCTGGCTGAAACAATAAATCATTTGCCAGGAACTGAGTTTTCTATACAGAGAAGCAAAATTCCTGTGAGCACTATATACCGCAACCATCATGAGAGTTCCCTCTGTAGCTATGGGAGCAGGCACTTCTCATACCTGTGTGACCCTGAGCAGCCTTCCCGCGCATTCTCCTGGACGACTCCTCACATGTACCCCTGCCCTCGTCAGTGTGCCAGTGCACCCAGAGGGGACCTCTGTGTCTCTGCAGTCTGTCCGTGTTGCCCCTCTCCTCCTCTCCCATGCCCACAGTCTGATCTGCAGACCCGAAATTCCTTGACTTCTCCAGATCCAGCTCCACTTGGGCACACCCCAGGCACTGCTTGTTTTTATTTTTTTCTCCTTGGGCATCAAATGGAAACTTATTCCTGTTGAAATCTCAAATAATCAGCAAGGTCATCTCTGCCCCACTGTCTAATTTCTAACGTTTCACCCCTTTGTTTCTCGGATTGTGTCAGGCTGTTATGGTTTCTGGTGCAGTAGATCTGGTCGTTGTTCTGCCCAGGCTGGAAGCGAAGTCTCCCTCATTTTTAACAGCTTTACCTATTCCACTGTATTACTTATGTTGATATTTACTTAATTAAGAACTGAATTAAGGACATTAAGCTTATTTTTATGCTGTAAAATGATAAACAACATGGAAATAAACAATTTTTGTGTTGCTTTTTTATAAGCATTCATTTCTTACAATAATTTTATTACATACATGCATTGAGCAATAATGTAAAGGTTTTAAGTTAACATTGGTTTAACTACTTTTTATGCTTCTATTTTAAAGCTTGAAAGAATGAAATTTTCTTATTTTCTTAGCTGAGAAAATAAATAGAAATATTTTTCCAACATGCTTCACTTTAAAAGCTTCAAGTTAGGTCCACAAAATGTTTCAAATGGCATATCAAGACAAGTATTTAAGAACAGTGACTATCTTTTTTGTTATAATTATGAAGCAAGAGAAGGGTATAACAAATAGACTAAAAAATGAATCCTAGTATTTGCTAAAAAGTTTTTAAAAAGTCATTTATTTATTGATTCATTTAAAGTATTTTATTCAGTTTGAGTTATTTGAAGACATCAATGCACACCCTGTATTTGTTGAAAAAGGTATATATTATGGGCAATCTGGTATAATTACTATATTTTACATTAGATTCTGCTGATTTTATGAGTTTTTGTTTTAATTTTTTTCATTTATACAATTGAAAGGTGACTTTTTTTTGTAACAGGAATTGAACTCAGGACCTTGTGCTTACCAGGCAGGAGCTTGTGCCACTAAGCTGTATCCCTGGGCCTGAAAGTTGACTTCAAAACAAAATACATTCAATGCCTTAGCAGTTTCACTACTGAATTTATTTTATGTGTAAGCCTAATATTATGGTAATACCTAGTCGTTAACACTGGTATTTGACACTGGAAGTTAATGTGAATAATAAACTCAGTTTAATGAATTTGGAGAAGTATATTTTTTATTACAGTAAAAATGTTCATACTTATTGGGAAATCTCATAGTATTTATTCTATAAGTAAACATCATATGTGAGTTAGTTCCTCATATTTGCCTCAAGACATTTAAGGTAGGGAAAAAGTTTTCTTCAATGATTTCAACACCCACATTTATCAAAGTGAAAGTAACCCTTCTGTAATGTGATAGTATCTTCCATGAAAATTTTAGTTAAATATTTTTACTTGAGAAATAGAATAATTAAGTGCTAAAGCACTTTTGCAGTACAGGTTGAAGAGATTATCCAATTCAATAGCTATGAATTTCTTTCCCTAGAAGAATACTTCAATATTTAAAAAGGTGAGAATGGAGAAAGGATACTCCTGCTGTGAATCACACTTCATAAAAGAGAAAATTTTCACAGTTGTGTGTTCCTTAATTAATGAACATGCTAATAGGATTGTGTAACCAGGCCAATAGCACCTATTTTGGGCTTCCCAGGTAGTTCAAAGCAGTACACCTGGTGAGCTTCAGACGGGGGTGGATCAGGATTTTGTGATGTCTTTAGATTTTTCAAATTGGTGAAGTTTTGGGGGAGGAAAGTCTTAGGAAACAATATAATACAAAATTTAAAACACTGTATTTCTTTATAAAAGAGACATTTGCTTAAAAGGAGAAAAATTGCAAAACTATAAATTTTAAAAGTTGATAAGTAGGGTTAAGCATGATGCATGCACAATCTAGAATTCATGCACATTAAGAAATAATTTGCTGCAAGTCAGCACTGTTATCTCTGACTCCTGTTTGGACACACATCCTTTTCATTGGCTTCTTTTTTCCACATAAGAATATTGAATTTTTCCAGCACCGTTACTGGAAGAAATTTAATTCCCTGACTGAACTTCTCGTGTCCTAGTCATGACCTACAGGATTACATGAGTGAGATCCCCTGGGGATGTCCAGTCCGCTCCACTGCTCTGGGTGCCTGTCCTGTCAACATTACCTCGTGACCCTGCCTGTGAAGTCAAAGGCTAAATCTCCCAAATTTGGTCTTCTTTTTCAAGAAGTTTGTCTTTCTTTGGTCCATTGCCTTTCCAAGAATATCTTTCAATTTATCTTTTCAGCTTCTAGGGAAGAATATGCTAGAATTTAGTGTGGTATTCCAGGGACTCTTTGGGTCGATGTTGGGAAAATCTCTTAACAGCATGTGTCTTGTGATCCATAAAATGGTCACCTCTCCATTTCTTTCGGCATCTCTGGTTGCTCTCAGCAGTATTTCACAGGTTAATACGTATGCTCTGTGTTTCTTTTTAAGTTCACCTGCAAGGGCGGGGCTGTTCCTCGGTGGAAGAGAGCTTCCCTAACATGCCCAAGGCCCTGGGTTCCATCTCTAGCATCACACACACGATCTCGAAATAGTTGTGATGGCATTTTGAAATTTTATTTTTTAAGTGTTCCTTGATAGTATGTTGAAATGCAATTGACGTTTTTTCTACTAAAATTTACAGCCCACGGTATTAGTTCTAGTGGTGTTACTTTTGCAGACCCATCAGGACTTCCTGTGTGCAAACACCCACGGGGAGTGGGGACGGTTTGTCTCTGTCCACGTCGCTCTGCCTTTCATCCCCTTTCATTCTTCGTTGATGAGGGATTCAATAGAGGCTCAAGGGAAGAGGCCAGATGGCACAGGCTTCCCTTTCACCCTGTCTTCAAAGGAAATAGCTAACATTTCCTTTTTATGTGTATTAACTAACACTTTGTACATGTGGCAGTTTACATCTAGATGACCCTCAAACCCTCATCCACTCTAGGGTGGGGCTTTGGGAGGTGACTGGATCGTGGGTGTGTGCTGCTGGAGGAGTCCTCCAGGTGCTGGCATAGAGACCGGGGTGCTGTGAGCAGGGGAATCCTGCTGGGAAGAGTCTGGTCACTGGGGGTGTGCACATGCGCCCTCCCTTCCGCTGGGTCCCTCTGTGCCTCCTGTCTTCCCTAGCGCAAGCTCTCCCCAGGCTGTGCCGCCCTGCCTGGAACCAGCGACTGTGGCTGGAGCCTCTGAGATGTGGCTGAAATAAGTCTCTGCCTCTTCCACGGGAGGGTCAGATTTTCTGTCCCAGCAGTGAGAATGACTAAGACAGTGAATTGTGTTTCTTGTCATGTTGGAGAAGGATCCCTCCGTTCCTACTTCTCTGAGGTTTTATTAGAAATTTACCTGTGTCAAGCGCCAATCTCCATCTGTTCCAATGACTGTGATATTTTGGGGGCTCTTTAAATTAGCAATTTGGTAAAAGATGTCAGTGGGTCATCAGATACCAACCTTCCTGCTGTATGATCAACTTGATCATGGTACATAATCCTTATATATTGGTCAGTTTTACATTTATATTTATAGAGATGTACAAATATATTTTCTGGATATTTTCCATCTTGACTGTAAATTATTTTCTTTCACGTGTCTTGCACTGATGAAGAAAACTACCAGCCACTTTAGAATTAGTCGCTGGGGGTGACTGTCTGTGTCCTCCATGCTGGAAGAGTTTATGTAGACTTGGCACAAGCGCCGGGGGTGTGCCAGGGCCGAGAGCATCTTTCGTTTGATCTTTGGGTTGTGAAGTTTTAAATTATGAATTTACTTTTTTTACTGGCTGGAGAGCAACTTAGAGCTTTTATTTCTTCTTTTCTTAATTTTGGTGATTTGTATGCTTCAATAGTTTTTCCTTTTAATCTATGTTGTTGAATTTACTGGCTTAAAGTTGCTTACAATATAACATCACTGTATTTCCAATATAAATACAGTCTTATCTGTTCCTCGTTTCTCAATTTCTTGAGGTCTGTTATGCATAATTCTAGTCTTCCTTTTTTTTCCTTCCTTGGGACTGGGGTCATATCTGGGCCTTTACTGTGAACTATATTTCCAACCTTTTAATATTTTATTTTATTTTTTGAGACAAGGTCAGGCTAAGTTGCTCAGACTGGGCTCCAACTTGCAACCCTCCTGTCTCAGCCTCCCAGAGTGCTGGGATTACAGGCAGGTGCCACCATGCCCAGCTTCCTTTGTGTCATTTATTCCTCTGTGTTTGGGGGGAGTGTTTCTTAGACAATAAAACATGCATGTGTACTTTATCATAAACTACATTAAAATCTTATCACTTCATTCATGATTAAAATTTTTTTAATTTTAAAAATAAAATAATGAAAACATATTAACAGGTATTCATTTACAAAATAGCACAAGAACAATACAAGCAATACCAAATTACAGACAAGATGACAGGAAATTATGGTTGTTGTATTACATATTGATAACTTCAAACTGGTTACTCAGGAAAACAAATATAGACATGCAAGATTGTCAAATAATTAATCGTTAACTGTTCCTTTCAGTAAAGCTTGTTAACAATATATTTTTAAATGTTAGATATTTTACTTCTAACTTTTCTGTAAAACATAGTTATTATTATTACTTTTAATGTAAATGGCTAATTTTCTTTAAGGAGATAATTGAAAATTTCAGATATTTACTGACAAATTTCCTTTTTCTGGTGCTTATGATGATTTTCATCTGGTATCACTCCCTTTAACAAAGTTCTTTCAATGATTTTTTGTAGTGGAGATTGACCTTCACGTTTTTACTCTCTAAAACTGATTCCGTGAGACACTTCTTCTCACAGTAAAACCGATGGAGAAGCGATGAATCCGTTGTTTGCTGCGGGCTTCTTGGAAATGGGCATGCTCCCCCGACTGCACAGGACAGGAAGTGGTGTAACTCTTCGGAATGCTGTAGTATAGCATAAAACAACTTAAAAACAGAGATGTTTTTACCTACAGAGAAAAGCAAGACATACATCAAATTTTGGCAAAGGTGACTTTTTCATGTTTTAAATATCTGCTAACTTTTTGGCTCTGTTTTGTAATTAGACAAAAGTCATACGATTTTCTTTCAAGAACGAATTATCAGGGTCGGCAGGAAATATTAAATATGTTGTCGCATGAAAACTACTAGGAAATAGCTCCTACTGACCTCTGGAGTCTCAGTAATTTGCTAGGGAATGGAGATGTCTGTCTTGCCTAAAGGGCCAGCAGTGGAACTGTTTAATTTCTGTGTCCTGTATCCTCTCCTCTGCTTAATGAGCTGTGCGAAAGGGAGAAAAGTTAAGCTCTGTAAGACGTATAAGCCACATGATGAAATCCTGAATTTAAAAAAGCCAATTACCAGTGGAAGTGCCATTAAATTCTACAGCACTAATGAAAAGGTACATTTATGTCTTTGCAGGTTCCCAAAATGTATTGAAGGTAGTGTTTTATGTTTTCCAAAATGTGCTATGATCCTTTTTACTAGAAAACAGGAAACTGGAGGTTGTTGATTTGGTGAGCAGAGGTGAACGATTTGGCCAAAGGCTAGTTGGCCTGTCGGGGAGGTGGTAATGCATAGACTAAGGCACGTTCCATCCACCACAGTGACTTCTGTTTCCATCGGTGCCCACGCACATGATCTCAAGAAGCCGTGTGCTGTGGTGCCTTTGAGGCTCAGGTGGCATTATGGCGGACTGGGATTTGGAGCCTGTGACACCAGGCTAATTGCCCACTCCATTCTTCTGGTGGAATGAAACCTACGGAAGGACTTACAGGTACTTGAAAGAAAGCTGTCTGGGGAGCTTATTTACCTTTCTGTATTTGATTTTTTCATGTTAGAGTGTTACTAGAACTTGATGGTTGCTGGCAGAAAGAGGTCTGACCAAATTGCTAATGAATGAATGAATGATATTGCTTCTGTCATTATTTGGAGCAAACTGAAACATTCATGTTATATCTAGAAAGAAATTTATAGGAAAACTTAAATATGAGGAGTGTGTGAGTGTGTGCCTGTACATTCGCATACCGAATGTTTCATTATGACTCTTCCCTGCGGCAATGAATATCGTTAAAATATTATTTTCAGGGGCAGCGGGCCTTCTTCCAGAGGAGAGCCCCTTCTTCCTTCATCATCCAATGGGTTGCTGATGAACAACCCATTCTTATGCCCAGGAAAATAAAACAGCGTTGCGTGAGTTATTAGAAATAGCTTTATAAAACTCCAGGTGTCAGGGATTGTACCACACGGTTTAAAAATAGTTTCTTGAAGAATGACTTGTTTGCAACTCTTGATCCTTTGTGTCATGTAAAGGGCTATATCCTAACTCTTGCCTGGTGGAGAGTTTAAATGAAGTTGTAACCTACTTCCGGCGTGATATATATCACTTAATTTAGTTTCCCTACACTTTCACCTCACTGCATCTAAATACAATTTCCCTTGTCAGATTTATGTATGCTTTTGATATAAATTGAAAGGGCTGGAGAAATTAGTTGATAAGTAGCTACACAACAATCATAAAGCAAAATTATCGTAACGAGTGACCTGTTCTCTCTGCATGTCAGTTTCTTCACCTTCAGAATGTGGACAGTTATCCAGTGTTTTGAGGTAAGAGCCACTGAGTGTTAAATTAGATAGTTTAAGTGAAAGTCCACTTCAGAAGCAAGGAGGTGGGCAGAGAGGAAAATGTGCTTTCCTTTCTCTGGGGACAAATCCAGGACATACATTGGATTTTCATTTCCCTTGGTCACTTGGTGTTAAGTAGCGCCAACCCGAGAGCACTCTGAGCGTATGATACCCTGGCGAGGGCTCCCCCAGCACTGGTATTTCATGCCAGCATCTTCTTGTATAAAATAACGTAAAATGCTAATGGGATAAAATTTCAGTACTTTTCGAAAGGTTACTTTGGCAACATAGATGAATGTCATTTTCTCTTTACTATAGAAAAGGATAAATATGTCTTTAGCAGTATGATATTAGATCATAGCAAAATAATTACTATTTCTATAAAATTGTATGCAAAACAGTTAAGACTTACAGATGTCTGAAAAAATATATAAACGGGAAGAAAAAGTCAGGGAAGCCCTGTTAGTATTAAACTTTGTAAAATTTATTATCAATAAATTGTTAGTAAATCATAGGCAGTTATGTAGAGAAAATTTTCCTGCTGTAGACATTTGTGTTAATTCGCTTTTCATGAGTAAGTAAAAAGAGACGAGAATGACAGCTCAATTTCAGAAGTGGGTAGGTTGCCGAAATGTAATTGTAACCTCTCCAGGTTGCCAAAATGTAATTGTAACCTCTACCTTTTCTTTTAGTTGGCAAACTGAAAGTGTAAGAGGAAAGGGGAGAAAGAGGGGAGGGAACAGAGGCTTAGAAATGTCTATTCCTTTGGAAGTAAATAAGACATCTTGGAAGTTTGTGTCTACAGCAGTAACCGCCACCATGTAATAACTTATCTTCATTAAGACTATCGTGTGTACGCCTCAAAGCAGAATTACAACTGTGATCTCAGTTTGACGAGCTTTTATGACACCCGTGCAGTGATGCAGGGTATTCTGTATTCGCTCTTTCAGTGTTTACAATTTAGATAACTGTGATAAACACACGCCTTTTGACCACTTCTGTTTTCCTAAAATATTACCTATTTGTAATTTTAAAAGGGAAAGCACGGTCAAAATGAAGTTGCCCTGGTCAGAAAACTCCGTAGGCGATGCCGCAGGACCTGGAGCTGTGCGGGTGCTGTGCAGACTTTTGCAGAGTGACGCGGCGCCCCTGCCTTCGTGCGGGGGGGAACGTCCGGGACCGCGTCCCGCAGTTCACGCCGTCGGGCCTGGGCGAGTGCTGGTGGAGCGCCGTGCCAAGTTTGCGGGCGGCTGCAGCCCTGCGCCCGCC
>NW_004955410.1:333457-354249 GCF_000276665.1 Chinchilla lanigera
CCGGCCCTGCCTGCCTCTGCCCGGCGCTGAGTGGGTCCGGGCGCTCCGCCTGGGCCGGGAGCGCCTCCGCGGGGCGCTAGCAGGCCACCACCGTCAGGGTACACGCGACACAGCCTGTGAGAGGTGAGTCCATACACGAGGGCACACAACAAGATCATGAGCGGTTTGTACAAGGGATCACCTCTGAGCTCTACCCACCTCATAAGACTCTCTTAATAATACATTTTTACTCATGTGAAAGAAAGTGATCTGGGCTTATCAGTGTCAGGTGTGTACTAGTTACACACTCGCAAGGCAGAGAGCCTTGGAATATCTTCGTTTCAAAACTAAAAACGGAAGAAAAAGAATGTGTTCTACTTGAGGGGTTCTCACACTTTTGTGTGTCATATGGATAGTCATAAATTGCCTTTATCTCATATTTGTTGGTAAAATGATAATTTGAACTATATGTGAGAGTGGAACAGAAATTTGAATATAATGAAAGATCAGCACATACCAGTAGAACTAATGTGACAAGGTGCCAGGTAATTCTATTTTTCTTTTCTTTTTTTGGACCAGGAATTGAACTCAGGGCCTTGAGCTTGCCAGGCAGACACTGCGCTGCTAAGCTACATCTCTGGCACATTACCAGGTAATTCTAGAACACCGTGTAAATTTCAGAACAGTTACACGTACATCATCTTTCTTAAATGGGAATATGACTGTGTTGATTGGATGGACCTTGCTAACCTCATTTTACAGATAAACAAAAATTTTAATATTTACTGAAGACTATCACTAGAGACAGGACTAAAAACCTTCCTCTTGATGTCTGTACTAGGGCTTTCCTACAATGACTTTTCATCAAGTACATTTTCCAGTTGGATTCTGTCAGTTTGGCAATTTCTAAAAAGTGTGCTTTAAGGATTGATGGTGGGTGGACATGAGCTGACCTCATTCTGTTTCTTTGTGATACAGGTTTGCCTCAGACTTCCAGAATTACCCCACACAGTGAGTTTGCCTCTGTGGGTAGGCAAGTACTCCACACACAAAACTGGTAAGGTTCCAGTTCAGAGGTGAAGTTCTAGAAAATATTTCTTGAACAAGTTTGAAGCATTATAACAGACTGCAAAGGTAGTAAAAGAAACTGTTTAAGAAGATCATCAGAATCCTTCATCATGGAGATTTCATGCTGTAGCTTGTCTATTTTTCAGTGAAGCATTTGGAAAAGATTTCTATGAATTCTAAAGGTGAAAGGGCTTGGTTCTGAGTGGGGTAACACCATTTGTGTTTGATAGTATTTACTTGTGTTTGATAGTATTTACTTGTTTGTAGCTAAGGGCTGACGATCAGTGAGGAGCTGGGTGACAGTTTACCCACATGTGTAAAGCACTTTGACACTGTTTTCCATGTTCCAAATTTGTTTGATTTGCTAGAAAAAAAGATGGCGTGAGAGTGGAGGGGTAGAGTGTTAGTGAAGGGGAAGAGCTTGAGGAGAGGGGGTGTGAGGGAGGTGACGAAGGGGTGGAAGCCATCAAATCATGTCCAGCACGTGTATTAAAGCACCACAGCGAAACACAGGGTCTTGTAAAACTCTTATGCACTAGTTATACGTGTGAAATATTGTTTGATTTGGGTGACCTGTCCTCTTATCACTTGAGTATCTAAGCAAATGGACACGGAGAAAGAATGCACACACAATACCCATCACCACCACCTACAGCAAAATACAGGAATGATTTCTTCTAAGGCCTCTATTTTCCAGACATGAAATCTTATGGGATGGATTTATCATAAGTAATTATGACATTAAACAGATAGCTAGTTTTAAATATTTTACAAAATCATTAAATTGCCCAAATGAGGAAAATTGAGATCTCCTCTTGGATTTTAGTAAAAGAGTTCACAATATTAAAAAATCAATACACAATGGATCTGTCCAAAAATGTTCCATAGTTTAGAAATATTTAACCATACCCTATTTCAGGACTTCAGTGATGTTAATTAAGCTACACAGTTACCTAGCACAGGTCTGTAAAGCTTTCACATCCGCATTTATTTTTTCCTGAAACATAACAGAAACATATCCATTCCTGCTTTCAAAGTAGTTGTAGGCGGAGCTCTAATCCATGTTTTCTGAAGAACTTAAATAACTCAAGTTCTTCTTTCTGAAGAACTTAAGCCCTGGCATTGTACTCACCTGGTCAAGGAGACATCTGAAGAGGATCTGGGTTAGTATTCTTAGTTTCATACCTTTTAAGAAAATGATTTCCCATTTCTCATTTTGTCAGATGATTTCACCCCTCCTCTGCCTCCTCTCACAGGTTTGTGAATTCTGGGTGTTGCCCTGTGTCACATGAGCGGGAGAACTCGCCCAAGGAGGATGTATGATACATTCTTGAAAATGTGCTGGCAATAAAATAACCTCTAAGAATTGTACAAAATAAGTCTACTTATGTGTAAGTAGATTTATTTTAACTCTTAGAAAAATAAGGGTTAATGATTGTTTGCTTAGGAAAGTAGAAAAAGAAGTCCATACACGTACAGTTCATAAACTTTTTCTTTCATGGTCTGAGAATATGTTTCTTGTGCTTACATAATTCAAAAGCAAAGAAATCACAGTGTGGCCATAAGAACAGTGTGAGATTCTCACTTTGGTGCACAGATGGAATCTTCCAGCGTGCAGGACACCGTCCTGCTCACGTCTGTCCTCTTGCTGTCCCAGGCGCGCATCCTGGGCAGAAGCCCTGTGTTCCTGGTGTCCTCATACAGCCTAATGCAGTGCTGGCTGCTTTGTCCTAGCCCATAGATGTGGTCATTTCCATCTCTGGGATGTGGGGCCAGAAATGAGCAGTAAACATTTTCGGACTGGGAGCTGCTGCAGGAGAGAGGGGCAGAGGAAGAGGCAGCACAGAACAGGGGCAGCGCCCTCACTGATTTTCTTGAGGACAGAACTGAATTCACACTGTGATGGGAAATCGTTTTGTCATCTGAAAAAGTTCCAACATCTGAAAAGTTTGAACTCTGAAGTTTCATGGCTATGACTTTAAAATAATGTGTTTTCTAAAATAGCAAGTAGTGAAACATCATTCACATCTCTAAGACCTCATGTTTAGTCAGTTTTATAACTGGAAAATATCAACAGCAGCTCCCCTGCCTCCTGCCGTGCAGTCTGCCATCCCCAGTGAGAAATAACACAGCCAGGGATAACGTGGTGACCAAAGTCACTTGGGTGAGGGAAGAGAATAAATACACAACACCAAAAATCCAAATAACCAACACAGTTTTGCTGTATTACACTTAAAAACTAGACAGCCTCAGATCAAATTAGACTCACTGACATAAATTTTCTTTCTCTGTTGTCCCGGAAAAGTTTGAAATAGTTGCCAACAAAAAAATTGAGAGACGACTCAAACTTCTGGTTCTCAGGTTTTCAAAGTTGTGAGAGTGGGGCGTAGGCTCTCCCACGGACCCGGCCCACTGTCACTTCTCACCTGGGCCGGGCCTTGGCCTCTTCAGGGACCTGCAAGCCCACTTCGGGGCTGCAGGTGCATGCTCGCCTGGAGCCTGGCCCTGCCGGCGCTGTCCGTGCAGCTCAAGGGAGACCTGGAGGCTGCACTGCGCGGACACACAGTGGCTGAGGACTGCATGCCGCGGTCCTGTGTGGAAATCACAGCAGCAAAGAGACGAGCAGCGTCTGCCCGTGACAGAGAGTGTCTGTTTTGGTGTCCTGGGCAGAGGCAGAGCAGTTTTCACCATCTGTGATCGAAACCAGAAATTAGAGTGAAAAACCTTAGGGGCCAGAACCAGGAAGTGTGCAGCCCAGATACAAGTGCTCTGAGGACAGCGAGCTACTTCATTAACTTTTGAACAAGAAAAAGTGGAAGTCAGTGCATTGAACACTCAGTTATGTGAACCAGATAAAGAGAAAAATGTAAGTTCAAGGAAAGCTTAAAAGAGGAACTGACATGCCATGTAGCAGGTATTAACAAATATGAAGATGAAGAAAGAGTAGAACTAAAATACGTAAGTAGTGATTGTTACAGGGCTCGCATGCCCAGCATCTATCATGCTTTAATGTGTGGTGTCTCTCTACGTGGACACTCAGGTGTGTACTGCGGGTGCTGGTGCACACCTTGAACTTTCCTAGGTAAATTCCTAAATTCCCACCCACAGAGTCACAAATGTTTGTTGCCATCACGGAATTTCTCTACAATATCTACTTCATTTATTTAGAACTTTGAGTTTTAAAATAAAATGCATTTTACTTGTTTCTTTATTTACTTATTTTAAAATTTATACTTCTGAAAAGTTCTTCTTTTAGACTCTTAGGCCTATCTATCCTTTTAGAAGAAAGATAAGTTTTACCTATCACTAGAAGTTAGAAGCCGAGAGTCCTAATCTCTTTTTTCAAAATAAGTTATGGAATTAAAAAGTGTTCTGTGCCCAAGGATGCTTTTGCATATAATCAGCTGTATTCTTTCACAGCCTGGATTGTTTCTGAATATTTGCTTTGTTTCAGTAGTTAGACTGTCATTGATTATGTATAAATGTTTTATAGAAAATATTTAAAAGATATACAAATAAATTCTAAAAGTCTCTAAGAAGATAATTTCATTATAATAAAATTCACATGATTACATAATTATACATGTATATATTAATGCATAATTATAAGTGGTGTCAAAAGTCTGGCTAAGTTAATTATCTTTCAATGTTTGTCAGAATTTTAAAATATTTGCTGTATAACAAGTACAGTAAGAATGGTACCAGAAAGTATGTGGAGGGCTTTTAATTAGTATCTTACTCAGTCTCTGGAACAGCTGTATAGTTCCCATGTTGTAGGTTCGCAAACTTCCTGCTCACTATCATCACCTGCGGGCAGAGCCGGGATTAGAACCCAGACTCTGCATTTGGTTGCCATCCTTAGCCACTGGCCTGGACCCCTCCAGGCACAGCCTTTTGGAAACATTGTAAAGTAAGCCCCGAATTCTTCATCTTTCCCTTGGAGATATTTAACTTAGACCTCCTTATCTTTTATTTTTCAAAGACAAACATCCATCTCATTTCATCAGGCGACTGCCCGAGGCATGAGTGGGGCTTTGCCTGAAGAGAAAGATTTGCTTTCCTTGACCCTTTGCTAACCTGGAGCATCTTTTATCTTCTGTTGCTAAACAAAGAAGCCACTTGACAACACTCGGCAGCCCCTGCTTTCTTCTTGACCCTTTCTGCAGCAGGGAAAGTGTTTTTTAAGAAGTGCCAACAACCTATAATTAGCTTTCTCCCCTTTCCCTTGAGTATTTCCCCTTTATGACCCTGATTTTTATCTGACGGAATTTTTACTCTTTGTAATTTTAGTGTGCACTTTCACATAAGTCCATTTTAATGAAAATATGTTCTAAGTTTGTTTGATCTCTTTGAACCTTCTTTTACTTTCTTTTTTCCTGAAAGGAGTTGTGATTGTTCTTTTTCTTGACTTTAGCTTTGTTTTTTAATTAAAACTTAAAAAAAAATCTTACACAGAATTTATTACTTGGCACATTATATTTGTACATATTTGTAGGGTATAGTGTTGTAACTGGTTATGTGTATACAATAATCAACCTTTCCATCTTCTTAAACATTTATTATTTATCTGTGTTCAACACCTACAAACTCGTGTCTCCCAGTGCTTTACAAATGTTTTCATGAGCTCCAGGTATCCTGGGACTGTGGACACCAGCACCGGCCCCTCCTGTCTGACCACACCTCCTTCTGTCCCTCCCTCTTCTCCTGGTCTCTAGTAATCTCTGTTCTCTCTTCTGTAAGCTCAGCAGTCTTAGCTTCCACATAGGATGAAAACATGGGTTCTAATTACTACAATTTTTATGTGTTTTCTTTTTTTTTTTTTTTTCTCTGTTACCAGGAACCGAACTCATGACCTTGCTCTTGCCAGGCAGGCACTTTTGCCGCTGAGCTAAGTCCCCAGCCCCTGTGTTTTCTTTTTCCTCGGAATGTTTCTCATTTCTCCTTTGTGCTTCTGCCACCTCTTCTGTGCGTTAACTTTACTCTTGTTCTGAGACATTCTTCACTTTCCTTGTTACTGTGGTTAGATTGTTTGGGTTTAGATGTCTTCTAAGCATCCAACTTCCGGTCTTCTCTTATTCCTTGTCTATTTGCTTCCTCCTCCTCCTCTTGCTTTCCTTTGTTTTTCCTTTATTTTGCATTTATGCCACTGGCATTTTCTCCTTTCTACTGTAGCAGGCACCTCATATCCTGTTGATGAGTCAGGAAAAATGTGGGAAAGAAGTAGGATCAGGAAAACTCATCTCAACAGCCATATTTTCTCTGTTCTTATTTTCTTCTATATTCTAATGATCATGCCAATTATTTTTGATAGTAAACAGTTTTAAGTTGATATTCAAACACATGACAATAAGTTACATGGTAGATTTAATCAAGCTTACACCTCATTAACTTAGAAAACAATTTATAGAAAGAAAGGAAAAAGTGTACTTCATGCAGAATGTCTTTTTCTTTTTCTATTTACTTGTGAGGTTGCTATGGGCAAAACAGTATTTTGAAATATATTCTTTGTGTCTTGTTTTTTGACAGTCCAGGATTGTTCCTGAGTTCATAATATATTCCAGGAGTGTCTTGGTTGTTACAGACCAGATTCGGTTACAATAATGTCCACTGGGATTTTGCTGTTTTGGTGTCATTCAACAATAAACAGATACAAGTTGAAAATGGGAAGCATTTTAGTGTGGGCATCCTTATTCTGAAAGTATATGGGAGAAGACTGACTCTATCAGTGTGGAGATTTCCAAGGAGGTTCAGAGTGGAGCTTCTACTTTTTGTTGTTGCCCTTAGCAGCCTGGTAGGTGGACTCCCGGCACCTCATTAGTAGTGGAGCCTCCAGCTCCTGTGTCCTTCTCTGCCTTCCACCTCTGCTAGGAACAGAGCTGGTGCTGTCAACACAAACAAGTACACAGAGCCCGAGAGAGAGCCTGACCCTGTGCAGAAGAATGATAGACCGGGATGGGGCCGAACGTATTATGCTCAGATAGTGTGAGAGGAGGGTGAAATAATACTCACAAAGACAGCAATTCCAGCGACGATTAACATCCACTCAGTGTCTACTTTCGCTTTTTTCACAGGTCAACATGTAATACTAACAATAACAATTATAAAAACTAATATGATTTAATAAGTACATGAAACAGGATTTGTATGTCCTTTATATCTATTTTCTTTCTTAAACTTTGTAAAAGTCCTATGGAATTTTTATGAAAAAAGTGGTTATGCCTAAAGAACTCGCTAAGGCCACGAAGTAGGTACCTGTATGTGAGATAAATTTCATATCCATGTCTGTCTGACTCCAGATCTCAGTGTGTGCACTGCACCCCTGCTATTGCGCACTGTGTGCCAACCATTATGCCAACGTGTGTTATTTTCCTTTATGAAACTGGGATTGTGATCATTCCTATTTTACCATGTATTTTAATATTTGAGTGAGATAAAATGTGTGAGTTAGATAAATGAGAAAGGAGAAAACTATTACAAGTCAGAAATATGTTGTCTAAATCCCTGCCTGGGGACCCTGCCCCGATCTCCCACAAAACACGTGTACACAAATCCAACAGAGGAAATTGCTTTTCCGATTTGTTGGAAATTTAATGTGTGATACTTTGCATTATACTAAGAAACCTGTATTCTGAGAGTTTGAAAGCTATCAATTCTATTACTTGGCTACCTTTTAAGTCATCACAGCATTTGTCATCTAAGAAAGTAATTATTGTTACAACTGCTAGCGGGAAATTACAAGTTAGAGAATTATATAGCAGCAATATAATGGCTCTGTACAGCACAGGAAAACAAGCAGCTCAGGAAACAATAATCAATTTTGTGTAGCAGGAGGGCAAATGTTGTCGTAATAAACAAGACTTTCTTTCTCTTCCTCTGCATGCTGCAAGTACTGTGACTCACTTGGTAAGCTTTTGTTTTCCATTTGAAGTGTTTTTGCCACTAGAACTTGTGTGAAGTAATAATAGTTTTAAGTTCATTTTCATAAAAGTAATTAAACTTTATCATTTTTCATTGTGGCAACAAACCAAGCAATAAATAGAGGGGAAAGGCCACGAACACAAACTTTTAATTCAATATAGTAAAAAATTAGCATTTTCTGCACAAAGACTATGCTGGTAAAAATGCATGAAATTAATCATGTTTGAAAACCAAAACAAAAACCTGGGGGGTACTTCTATTTTGAGTAGCTACAGACATACAGGGATATTATGTAAAATAGTTTCAATCATGCTATTTGTAATCATTTTAGATAGATTACTAAATATCTGACAAAGATTCACTCTTTAAATACTTTAATTCAGGATAATTCATTACTAAAATACTTCATAAGTTCATAACTAGATTAATCCAGAATGATGCAGAGGAAAAGAGGATGCATGGTATGTGTTAAAATGCACACATATGAAAGCCACTCGACTTGAGGCGTTTCTTCATGACAGTGTAGTGGAGAAACATCTGCATGGTCGCTGGTTTTCATCACATGAACGACCTGTTTCTTAGTGATGCTGTTGTGGTTGTCAGTTAGAAAGCCATGTTCCTGTGGATTTTGTGTCAGGAGCTGTGCTCTAGGGACGGCATTAGTTCCTGTGGTTTATTACTGGTAGGACCTTGTGCTAGATTTGGGGATTCCCAGTTAAAATGGAACATGGCAGACTTGAGTTTAAATTCTTCCAATTGTCAATTCATGCAAATTTCAAACTTTTATGTACAGAGAACACACACACACACACACATAATATACACATTAATAAATCTATTTTCAAGTTCATCTTCTAATCTATTCTTTTCTAAATAAGCAGGAAATATTATGAAGTTCCCATTTAATAACACTCCAAATATACATCGTATATTTTAATTTTTGTGCAGTTACTTGCAACTACCTTTATTTTAAAAGCCTAATGTGTAGAGTTTGCTGAAAAGTGCGCAGAAAGATGTGGAAGGCATGTAGGCTCTGGCTGACATACAGAGAGACAAGGCTCATGGTGCTTTAGTAGTGAAGGTGGTGAGCAAGGCTCGCGTTTGGGGGTGATTGTTTGAAGTCCATCGTCATATTTTTATGATCTATTTAAAGATATTAATCATTCTCCCAAGCAGCTGACACTCTACAAGTCAGGCTCAGTATTGAACTTTAATCATCTTCTCTGTAATGAGCATGCAGCTGGCTGAAAGAACATGTTGTAAACTCCCCCAAAGTGTATCATTTCTCCTGGAAAACCCGGAGGCACAGTGCAGGAAAATAAACACTTGGCCTAATTTTAGGAAAAGAGTAGAGTATCTTGCTTTACAAATAAAGGCTTTAGTTTCAGAGCCCGTTCAGATTCACAGCAGGACTGAAAGGAGCAGAGCCTGGGCTCCTCACGCAGCTTTACCTGTGCAGGGCGCAGGGCGCAGGGTGCCGGGCTTGTTAGAGCTGACGCTTCTCATGGGGCATCCGTCCTCCCCTTTCGGTCTACTCGGCTTTGGGTAAACGAGGACAACAAACAGGTGCCGCTGGATTGTCGCACTGCACACCCAGTCCTGGAAGTCCCCTGCACTGTCTTCCCACCTTCTCTCCTGGCCTCCTGGCCTCCACGGGTCTTTCAGTGTCCGTCTTTTCATTGCCTCGAGAGTGTCTTTCACAGGGCAGGAACTGCACATCTCGTTTTTAAACCCCTGAAATGCAGTGCTCTTCTAGTCTCTTTTTGGATATAGACTGAATTTACTTTTCATTTCTTCTTGCTGTCTCAGATTGTTCTGGAAAAGGTAGCACGTTCTTTTTGGAAGGGAAGGAAAGAAAGAGAGAGGAGAATATAAAGAGACCCAGAGAAAAACACTTTAAAATACTAACAGTATTTCTTAATCCAATTATGAGAGGTTTAAAAAATATTTTTTGCTTTTCTGTATTTTGATAAGTTTCCTAGACTAGACATGATTTTCATCTAGAGAAAAATTATTAATTTGAAAATATTCTGAGAAAATTTAAGTGTAGTTGAAAGCATCTTTTATTTGAAGATTAGAGAGATAAACTTACTGTAGATCAGTGCTACCGAAAGAAATATGTGAGCCACGTTTGTAATTTTTATTGTTTTGTTTTCATGAGCACATGTTTGCAGCAATATGATTGCACTCATCACTGGGAGTTGGGAAATGTATTTAATATATTTTAATCTTTGTAGCAGCCATATTAAAAAGGTAACAAGAAACAAGCAAATGGATTTTTAAGATAGTCCGGTGCTATCCCATGTGCCTACTTTTGGTCTTCTTGCCTGTGTTTGTAGTCATATAAAAGCTCCCTGACCAAGTCAGTGTCAGGAAGCCTTTCCATTTGCTTTCTTCCACTGGTTTCTGGCTTCTGGTCTTCAGTGCATTTCCAGCTGAGTGGACCAGTTCCAGCACTGAACTCCATCCTTCTGCTCGCAGATACTCAGGCTTCCCGGTGTGGGCAGATAGGCAGGCCTGCCCACCTGTGTGACCCTGAAACCCTGCCTGGAGATCACTTGTCTTTCTTCTAGGCACTCCTGTTCCACTTATCTCTCCATCTGTCTGTCTGCTAATGCCATTCTATTTGGGTTACTGTTGTTCTAAGCTATTTCAAGATCAGGAGCTGTGATTTCTCCAATGTTTCTCATGGTTATATTGTTGGGCTGGATATTGTCTCTTGGGGTTCTGCATGAATGTTAGGATTCTTTTGTGCTTTTGGAAACACAGTGTTTGGAATTTTGGTAGGGACTGCATGTCTAAGAGGAGACTCCAGCACCCAGAGCTCAGAAATATTATGCCTAAGTTGTTCAGAGATATTATCATGAAGGGTTGTCGAATTTTATCAAACGCTTTCTCTGTAACTATTGAGGTGACCAAAGCAATTTTAACTGTGTATTGACAAATTACATTCACTGATTTGCATATGTTGGCACACTTTTGTATTCTTGGGATGAAACCAGTTTGATTATGGTATATGATCTTTCTTCATGTGCTGAATTCAATTTGCTTGTTTTGTGTGGATTTGTGTATTTATGTTCACCAGGGATATTGGTTTTGAGTTTTCCGTTTTTGTTGCATGTTTTGTCAGACTTGGGTATGGTGATAACGCTGGCTTCACAGAATGAGTTTGGGAGGGCTCACTCCATGTCAACACTTTGAATAGTTTCAGAAGCATCGATATTAGTTCTTTAAAAGTTTGGCAAAGTTCGGCAGAGAAACCATCCAATCCTGAGCTCTTTTTTGTTGGAAGCTCTTTATTACTACCTCATTCTTGTTGCTTGTTGCTGGACTATTCATGTAATTAGTATCCTCTTGGTTCAATACCAGTATGTCATATGTGTCCAGAAATTTGTTCATTTGTTATAATTTTCCATTTTATTATAGAATTTTTCAAGGCTACCTTCAGGGTAGCTTCAGGGTAGTGAAAAGCTTCCTTTTTCACCTCTAATTTTATTTATTTGGGATCTCTCCCCTCCTCCAGAGTTGTCTAACTAAAGTTTTGTCAATTTTTAGTTTTTCTTTTCCTTTAAAAATTTTATTTTAAAGAGAATAAAAATTTTAAAAAACGTTAAAAATTATACAGAATTTCAAAACAAGATGATAGGAAATTACCAATGGTGGTTATATTACATATTATTATCTTCAAAGTAGTTGTTCAGATTACCAGATATAGGCATGCAAACTTGATAAAAATATTAAGCATTAAATGTTCCTTTCAATAAACCAATAGAAATGATAGTACAATCATCTTAGCTACCATATATATTTCCCTTCCCTCTTTCTTTTATTATCTCAAAAAACCAACTGTTTGTTTCATTGCTTGTATCTTTCTTTCTTGTCTTGGCAGGGCCTTATGCATGCTAGGTAAGTGCTTTACCACTGAGCTACATCACTAGCCCTGCAATTTTATTTCTTCCCGGATCCTTATTACTTCTCTCCAATAGTTTTGGTTTGATTCTTGCTTTTCTAAGTCCTTGAGATGCATCCTTAGGTTGTTTTTTGATATCTTTCTACTTTCTGATGTAGGCACTAAAAACTTCCCTCTTTGTGTTGATTTTGCTGTGTCCCACAGGGTTTGGTTTGTTTTATTTCTAGACATTTGCTTCAGAAATTTTTAAAATCTCCCTTCTGTTTTTCTCAGTGACTCACCGTTCATTTAAAAGCTTGTTGTTCAATGTCCTTGCATTTCCATAATTTCTAAAGTTTGTCTTGTTATTGACTTCTAGTTTCATTCCAGTATAATCAGAAAAAATACAGGATATGATTTCAACGTTTAGAACTTGTGAAGTCTGTTTTATGGCCCAATCTGTGCACTCTTCTAGGGAAAGTCCCACGGGCCTTTGTAAGGAATGTGTGTGCTGTGCTGGTTCAGTGGAACGTTCAGTACACATCTGTTGTGGTTTGTGTCTGATGTCCCCCAAAAGCCTCATGCAGTCATGGGGGGCATGAGAGTTTCATAGGTGGCTGAATCTAGAGTTTGTGATTGCTTCATAGTCCAATGCTCGGATTAAGGTGTGAGTGCTGTGTCCACCCTAGAGTGGGTAGCCTGTGTGCAATATAAGGGACTGCATACAATATGAGCTCACGTCTTCTGCAGCCATGAACTGTTTGTCCTCTGCCATGAACCACTCTGCCTTGGAACCAGCTGATTATGGACTGAAACCACTACAAACTGTGAGCTAAATAAACCTTTCATCTTTTAACTGTGGGTGTTGGGTATTTTGTCTGAGCAAGGAGAGAAAAGTAACTAAGACAGTGCCTGAGGCCATTTCATGTACTGTGTAGTTTCACTCTGATGTTTCCTGGCTGAACATTTTGTCTAGATGATCTAGACTCCCACTGTTATTGCTATTATTTGAAGCCTGTTCTCCACCAGGTCTGATAGTGCTAATTTCACAAGATTTGGTGCTCAACATGGGGTGCACTTAGGTTACAATTGTCGTATCATTCTGACGAGTTGGGCCCGTTTTGCACCATGATCTTCATTTATGTTTTTCTTGGGGTATCTGTCAGGTGTAAGCACAGCTGCTCCTCCTCCTTCAGGAGTCCATGGCCATGGTATGTAATATCCACTCTTTGTTTCACTCTGTCTCTGCTCCCAACGTCTGTTTCTTGTACAATGTATTAGAGGCTCTTGTTTTTCCTTCTTTAGCTAATTCAGCCATCCTATACCTTTTAATTGGAGAATTTATTCTGTTCACATTAAAGATTATTATTGAGAGGTTTGTGCTAATACCTACCATTTTGTATATTCTCAGCTTATTTTGAACATTTTTGTTTTGTTTGTTTCTTCCTCTTTTATTCTCCCTTGTGGTCTGACAGTTTGTCCTATGGATAATGTTAACTGCTTTCTATCTGTCACTCTTGAAGTATTTTGGGGGGTTACTGGAGATTGATCCCAGGGCCTTCATACTTAGCTACATCCTCAGCCTTTTTCTTTATTTGTGTGAGACAGCTCACTAAATTACTGAATTGCTCAGCTGGCCCCAGATTGCTGGCCCTCTGCCTCAGCCTTGAAGAGCTGGGATTGAAGGTGTCTACCACCATGCCCAGGTCATTTAGCACCTTTTTAAAGACAGGTCTGGCCATCAGAATTCCCTCATTTTTGCTTACCTTTGAAGACATTCATTATTGTTCTGTCCCTTCTGGAGGGCAGTCTTGGTGGGGATAGTAGTTCTGGTTGGCAGTTATTATCTTCTAGGATTTGACATGTCAGATCTCTGCTGAAAATCTGGCATGAGGTTAATGGGTTAACCTGGAGGTTAGCAAGGTAACCTGGAGGTTAGCAAGGTTAACCTGGAGGTTAGCAAGGTAACCTGGAGCTTTTCTCCTGCAGGTTTTAAACCTCTCTGTTCTGTAGTATCAGTTTGACACTAATCTGTCTTACTGAGGATCTTTCCACTTATGTCCACTCGGGGTCCTTGAGTGTATAGTAAGGGCACACGCCTTTCCTATTCCACGACTAGAGAACTCCATTATTTCTATGGTGATCATCTTTATTTCCTCACCTTTGGATATCTGAAGAATGCATATATTTGACCATTTAATGACTCCCCAAAGAGCTCACATGCTGTCTTCATTCATTTTTCCCTTAAGTCTGTTTGAATGTGATGTTTTAGAAGACATGTCTTTAAGCTCTTAAATCCTTTCTTCCACTTGATTAAGGCTGGTTTTGAGGCTTCCCATTGAATTTTTACTTGATTTACTGAGCTTTTCATTTCTGAGATTTCAATTTGGTTCTTTTTTAGAATTTCTATCTCTTTGCTGAGTTTGTCATTCATGCTTCACGTTGTTTTCTGAATTTCATCTGATGGTTTTTGTATTCTCTTTGCCGTCACTGAGCTTTTTGAAATCACTTAAAAAGAATTTTTAACAGGCATTACAATCATTTTGATTTTTTTGAAATCTGTTTCTGTAGAGTTGCCATCTCTTAGAAATGTCGTATTACCATGTTTTTTTTTTTTTTTTTTTTTTTCATACTTCTTGTGTTCCTTCACTGGTAGCTTCTCAAGCCTGGTGGGCTGGATTTCTCCACCACGGTTGTGGGCAGCACTCCCAGTGAGCAGCTTTCTCCTGAAGATGCAGCCTGGGTGTTGGTTTGCCATGTGATGTTGGTTTGGTTTCCACCGGGGCACTCCAGTGCAGGTTCTGTTCAGTTCCCGCAGCCGTGAGGCGTGAATCTGGGCAGCCGCATGCCATGTTGGGCATGGACGGACCCTCTCAAGTTCCCCTTGGCCAGCAGGACCATAGTGAGGTCGGCAGGGGCAGAGGTTATCCTGGGCCCACTGAAACTGTACCCATGGAGTGGCACCGTCTGTGGTTGATGGCCACCCAGCCTGGCCGGGAGGACTGGTCTCTCCATTTCTTACGCCCACAAGGGTCAGGTGCTCTGGGGTTTGGGTCAGAATCACTTATGAAAGCAAGTGAGGTTCCTAAGGTGGTGCCCCCTGAGTCAGGCAGTGGGGGTCTGTGGCTCCCCAGAGGGGAGGCGCAGGGCTCTGAGCCTAGAGCAGTCCACGTTCGGACAGCAGGCTCGCTCCCCTAGCCTGCAGCACCCTGGCTGCCCTGGAGGCCATGTGAAGTCTCCCAGCTCTTCAGCCGTGCAGGCTTTGGGGGATCGCATGGTCAGCTGCACCCTGAGGTGCTGCAGAACCTGCAGGTTTGGGTCCCAGTGTCCTGCCCTGGGCCAGCCAGTGGGGCGGCACTCCAGCTGTACCCGTGGGGTCAAGGTCTCCTCACCTGTGAGGCCTGAGCTCCCTGGCTTCCCTCACTGCGCACCTGCTGCTGGGTGTCTCTGGAGGAGCAGGTGGGTGCCGGGCGCTGAGCTGTAGGTTTGAGCCTGCTTCCTCTGCTGTGGGCTGGGGTTTTCTGGGGGAGGAAAATGTGCATGATATATTGCTTAGTGAGTGAGGCAGATTAAAAACAATACACACAGTGCCATCTAATTCATAATATACATGTATTTTGTGCAGAAAAATATGAAAGGCTATAGAACAAAGTGTAGCTACTTCGGGGATAATGGGATTAAAAGTGATTTTTCTTATTTCTAATTTTTACACAATGACCATATACTGCTTGTCTAATAAAATAATGCATTGTTAAAAGCAATATTCATAGAAACAATTTGGAAAAATCCTATTGGTATTTCGTTATGTTCTGTGGTTTTCCATAGAATTAAGTGTTTTCCTAAAAATGATTTCTCATTAGTTTCAGAGTAGCAATAACTGTTTGCAGAGAAGAGTTTATGAGACTCTACGAACGCTGTCCGTAATGTGCAGCCGTGCGGAAGCTTTGGCTGTGTGAGGGTGGTGGCCTTCAGAGCGACGAGTTGCTCTTGCTGTGCTTGCCTCCCTTCATCGTGACTTGGGGGAAAACACCTGCATCTTCCAGTTGATATTCACAGGGAAATCTACCTTTTCTGTGCTTTACTGGGTGGCAGAGGAAGACTGAGACTGGGCTGGGATACTCAGAAACATCTTCCAAATGTAGATAACACGCAGTAGTCAAAAGATAGCTCTTTATTTTTTAAAAAAGAGGCCACTGTCTGCTCAGACAGTGGTGCTGTGAAGTTTGATCTCTGCCCCAATCTTCTTGGTGACATTTTAAATTGTGTCAGCGGAGATTTAGCAAAACCACATGAAATGTAACCCAACTCCGACACACTCCTGGGGAATCCTAAAGAGGTTCATAGGAAAGACGACTTCTTTCTATTTTTAAAAGTGTTGTATAAAATTGTACATATTTATGGGGTACCACTGATGTTTTAGTACGTATATTTATAATGTTCATATCATGATAAAAAGTATCTCGTTAATAATTATCATGTCTTTGTAGTGAAAGGATTCAAAAGTCTTTAACTTTTTGAAATACATAGTACATTATTATTGATAATCACCCTGACAAGAAGGTTTTCTACCAAAGGAAGATCAAAAATTAACATCTGAACTATACATGTATTGTTTTAGAAAAAAACTGAATTACTCTTAAGTTAATTGCCTAGCATAATGTACTTGATTCCTAAACTCCTATGCAGACCTAGATTTAGGGCTGTTGCTCTCCTAATACATGGAGCTACGTAACCTGCTCAGATAATACAAATAATACCTTTGACCTTGACGAAACTGCACTGAGAAGTGTTTTTGGGCTGCCTGTGAAATTCCTGTCTGATCCTCCACCTAATGTTGGTTACTGGCTCCTTTTTCTCTAAGGAGGAGTGGTCAGACAGGTGAGAAAGAGCAGCAGTGTTCTCCACACTTGGCTGTCATCATGATCACGGGCACAAATCCTGAAGGAATCTCAAGGCTCTCCCCCGCTGATGGGAAGTAGCTCATGGCCACATTGGGAATCTACATTTTAACAGACACCTGCCCCAGATGTTGTCGCGAGGAGCTGGATGCCTCAGGACACATATGCTTCCTTTGCTATCCAGAGAACCATGCTGAAAAAAGGATGGGTGAGCTGAGTTGGACTTACATCCGAAGAGTTCTGATAGTACTATGTACCTTGCATATCATTCAGCAGGTTATTTTAACAATGAACTTACCTTTATGATCCAATTACTTACTTCATAATTAATGCAAAGTGAGTAGGTTATCCTTGAAATTACTGGTTTGGGAGTCTTAGATATCTGAGTATTGTTAGCTTTGGTCTACCAGAAAATCCTTAATGATTTTTAATTATGATTCTTAGAACAGGGGAGGGTTGGCTGAGTGGCTCTGAGTCCCTTTGGCTAAGGTCTCCTGTATGTGTTAGTAAATCAACCTTGCCAGCCCCTGGCCCCAGACAACACCGTATGTCCATCCTAGGTCCAGTGTACATTTGGTGACATAAATATAAAGGAGAGGGAAAGCTGTCTCTTTGTGGTTAAGGGAATGGCTAATCATATAAACATGAGTTAGGGAATTTAGTCAATTATCTTTAATATAACAAATCTAGCAGCCCTGGATTAAAGTTTAATCCATTAAATTAAATATTAAAATATCTTTGTTTAGATACTTAAACTTTTGGGACAATACGGAATAACCAGTGTGTTGTACTGCTGTGTGTGTGTGTGTGTGTGTGTAATACCCGGAGAGGAGAGGCGAGCTATCCACAAGGAAGAGTGAGACAGAGCGGGGGCCGGAAGTCAGTGTTCCTGGCTCGTTGCACCCTTTCCTCTCGGCGGTGTTCGCCTTTGTAGAATCGCCCTGGGACTGGTCCTGAGGCTGCTTTCCGCCCTCTCAGAAACGAGAGTTTGCAGCTTTCCGCTGGCAGCCAAAGGTTTCTAAACCTTGTGCCGCAGGACCTGTACGAACAGTCAGCAGGGACTGTTTACTTAACATCCTCCGGGGCGCTGAGTGCTGAAACAGAGGAAATTAATAGCTTTAGATGCTCCGGCTTTGATGCCGGCTTTGAAATACAGGGCCCCTCAACGCAAATTCCCAAAGGAACGTTTATTTCTCTTTTGTTGTGTATCAAGAGAAGAAAAATATTTGACCTACTTATTAACACATCTTAAGTACAAATCTCTTCATCAAATCCCATACATTAAGGTGTGATTTGCATATTGTAAAATTCACTCTTTTAAGTTTACAGCTGGGTGAATTTGATAAGTATTTACATTCGGTCAACACCAGTACCATCAAGATCTGCAAGTTTTACCACCTGAGATTGTCCGAGCTCCTCTGTCAGCAACCGTTTCTGTCCACACTCAGCTGGTGGTCTCAGTTAAATTTTCACTGTTTTTGAAATCCATGCCAGGGTTGGAACCCAGTGCCTCACATGTGCTAGGCAAGCACTCTCCCGCCGAGCTGCATCGCCGCGTGTTCTGACAGTCTCATCCATAGCAGGATATCATTCCGACGAGACTCACCCTGGGCAGCCTCTGGAAGCACTTTCCCGTGGTCCAGTGCATCTGTGATGAGCCTGTGTTACTATGTCGATCAGAACTTCATTTCTGCACATCGCTGAGTCACGTTCCATGAGTCACGCGTGTGTCCTTGATCATTAACTGGCCATTTGAAAGACTTTGGGGGCTGTTTCCAACTACAGTTTTTTTTTTTTTTTTTTTTTTTTTTTTGTTTTTCTGCGGTACCAGGAACCGAACTCACGACCTTGCGCTTGCCAGGCAGGCGCTTTTTGCCGCTGAGCTAAATCCCCAGCCCCCCAACTACAGTGATTGTGAGTAAAGAGCATAAATGTCACATCAACCTGTGACTGTGTGTGTGTGTGTGTGTGTGTACTCAAGTTCTTGTTTTACCTGGAAAGTATTCAGGAATGTTTAAGAGTAGGTTATAGGGTAGATGTATGTTGAAGTTTGTAAAGACCTGACAAGAAAGGAGCTGTAGCAGTTTGCGTTCTGGCTGGTAATATATGAGAGTTGCAGTTTCTTCAGATTTTTAGGAATGCAATATTATCACTATTTTTAAAGTTTTAGCCACTTTTATATGTATATAGTAGTATATCACAGAGGTTTTACTTTTTATGTTCCTAAATAGTAATGCTCAACTTATGCTACCTATCTCATCTTTGGTGAACTGAGTATTTACAGCTTCTGTCCACTTTGGTTGAAGTGATTTATTATTCAATTGCAGTTACACATATGCACACACACGCACACACATGCACACACACACACACACACGTGTACTATGCAAATCCTTTTGTCAGATATGTGATTGACTAACCTTTTCTTCCAGTCCTTGTTTCATTTACTAATTTCCTAATAGTGCTTCTCGAAGAGACCTTTTCATTTTAATATACTCCAAAATTTTAATTTTTATATAGTTCATTTTCTCTTGCCTAAAAATGTATACCTATTCCTAGGTTAAAATTTTCTATTTTTTAGTTTTGCTAATAAATTTAGGATTTGCATTAGGTTTTATAATTCATTTAAAATTGATTGTTAAAATATGGGGTATGGATCAGTGGTCAGCTTTTCTTTTGTTTTCCGTATCACTGTTCAGTTGACCCGTAATCATTTGTTAAATGACTTCTCCCTTTCAACTGGAGCACTGCTGTGTCTTGGTTGAAGCACAACTGCCCTATAGCTGTTGGGTCATTTCTATTCTATTGATGCTGTTTTAGTGTTTGTGCCTGTCCTTGGGCCAGGATTATACTGCACTAATGGAGCCTTGCAATTAGGTCTTGAACTAGGGTGATCTCAATATTAGTCCACTAGCTGACCCTTGTATACATTCTTTTAAGTACTTAAGATATATGTTAAATTTAGTCTTTAAAATCTGCTTGGGATTTGATTACTATTGCTTTGGACTTTCAGGTGAGTTTGGTCCTGAGACCATGGGTCTTGTAACCCATGAGCCTAATAGAGCTCTGCTTTGTCCTTATTTTCTCTCATCAGTGGTTTATGGCTCATAAATATTAGATAGATTCTATTTAATCTGCAAATAATTTATATTTCTGATGCTATTGCAAATGGCAGTGATATTTTAAAATTTTAATTTCCAATTGTTTACTGCTAGTAAATAAAAATGCAATTGAATTTGCTATTGACCTTGTACCATGAGAAGTTGTTAGACAACTCACTATTCATCAGTTGAGAGAGCTTATTTTTATATTCATTGGGATTGTCTAGACAATCAGATTGTAAATAGTGCACGTTTTTATTTCCTTTCCAATATGAATGTCTTTTATTTCTTTTTAATATTCTTGCATTGAGTAGAAATACAACAGAATGATTAGTGATAGCAGGAACAGATATCCTTGATCTTAGTAATAACATTCAGTCTGTCCCATCAAGTAAGAAGTTACATATATTTTCTTGTTTTTGTTAGTCAAGGAAGAAACTTCTTAGTATGCTGAGAGATTCTGTTACACACAAATGTTTAATATAGCTGAGTGCACAGCTCCACATGGGACATTCTCCAAAAATAGACCACAGACTAGAACATGTATAAGTAAATGAAAAGGAATTGAAATTATCCCATGCATATTATCTGACCACAGTGCAATGAAATTGGAAATCAATGGGAAAAGAAACCACAAAAGCTCCATAAATACATGGAAATTAAATAACACCCTACTGAACAAGAAATGGGTCACAGATTAAATTAAAGCAGAAGTTAAACAGTTTCTACAACTAAATGTTGATACCAGTACAACAAATCAGAACTTATTGGATGCCACTGATGCAGTCCTATGAGGGATATTTATAGCTGTGAATCCTCTTATCAGGAAGACAGAACGAGCACAAATAAACAACCCAATGCTGAACCTCAAACTTCTTGAAAAAGGAGAACAAGTCAAGCCCAAAGCTGATAAGACAGAAAGAAATTATAAAGATCAGA